>NC_091987.1:152692969-152772131 GCF_044704955.1 Pristiophorus japonicus | reverse complement strand
GAGGGAAGGGGGGGAGGGGGAGAGGGGGGGGAGGGGAGAGGGGGGGAGGGGAGGGGGAGGAAGAGAGGGGAGGGAGGGGAGGGAGGGGAGGGGGGAGGGGAGGGGGAGGAGGAAAGAGGGGGGGGGGGAGGGAGGGAAGAGGGGGGGGGGAGGGAGGAAAGAGGGGGGGGGGAAAAAGAGGGGAGGGGGAACGCACTAATTTATTTCTAATTTATAAAACCGAGTGGCTTGCCCTGCTTTCTGAAATCAACTGCTGCACAGATAAGAGAAAAATCTCAAGTTGTGTTGAAGCACCGAGGCTCTCTCCCTTGCTCCCTCCCCCTCGCTCTCGCTCTCTCGCACACACCCCCACTCGCAATGTTTCAGAAGCTGCAATGCAGTCTACGCCCTTTCACTCACCGTCTCTGGTTCCGGTCCCCGCCGTTGCCGCTCCTCCCCACGACCATCGCTTCTGCCGCTGCTCTAACTGCTGGTTACGTTCTAAGGTGCGACGCATCATGGCTTCGTGACGCTCCTGGCATTGCATGAAATAGACAACAACACTTCCAGAGTCAGTCAGCTCACAATGCACCTTTGCTGGCCGTGCACAGTACCACACATCCCCTTCTGTTCCCCCAAAATCAGAGCTCACTGCCGTTAGAAAATCATTATTCAAAGGTAACGCTCTATTTGCATTGAATCGGTAACGGCAGCGAGCCTAAGACAGACTTACACACACAAAAATGGTAAAGACGTACCATCAGAAAGCTCCGACAGACACACCATACCCTCGAGAAAGGCAGGCAAGCACAAGATGCTGAATTACTATTCAAATAGCACTCTGCATCACAATCTACACCTGCTCTCATAGGTCTGAATATCATTGGAGATTCTGACTTCATTTAACCCATGAATAATGCTCCACGAGCACTAACTGCAGGGCGACGGAGAGACATTCGTGCAGGGGATCAATCGCTAAATCACTGTGTTGGAGCCTGAGCATAAATGCTAGCCAAAAGCAGCCATACAGCGGACATCCATCCCCGGCTGTGGCACCGCAATGTCCTAGAATCCGGCTCATTCGGCGGGGGGAAAAGCTGCATTTTCCAATAAAGATATAACACAGGAAATACTCTGAAACATGTTCAGAAATCAACTTTTAAAGGTATAGAAATCTATTCATAATCTCACCAGATATCGCTTGTAGGTGAAGGGTTATCCCATACGGCAGTCACCTTGAACATTCGAAGATGATTTGTTTGAAGAGAAGTATGAATTTGTATTTCTACCCACAGCAGTTGGGTGTGTCCGGATGATGTGGCAATGCTGTGCTGCGAACACAGCGCGCTCATCTACTAAGATGCCAATTCACGCATTGACTGCCATCTCCTCTGTAACCACATCTGATGCGGCTCCCCAAACCAGCCTCGTCACCAATACTGAGAGAGTTTTCAGACACAGCTCCGTGAACAGCCCATTCCAAAATCCTCCGCCGCTTCTCAATCCCACAAGGCAGGCCACTGAGGGAAATGTAGACTGCAGAAGTTTCTATTCCCCACAGCATCAATTCCTTCAATGTGGTTTTGAGGGAGCGCGTTATATTACTGGACTAATAATCTAGAAGAGCGCGAATTCAAATCGCACCAGGGCAGTTTGAGAATGAGAATTCAGTTTGAAAGAAATTGGAAATAAAAAGCTGGTCTCAGTAAGTGTGACCATGAAGCTGTCGGATTGCCGTAAAAACCTATCTGGTTCACTAATGTCCTTTGGGGAAGGAAATCTGCCGCCCTTACCTATAGGTCTGGCCTATATGTGACTCCAGACACACAGCAATATGGTTGGCTCTTCCCTCTGAAATGGCTCAGCAAGTCACTCAGTTCAGGGCAAGTAGGGATGGGCAATAAATGCCAGCCTTGCCAGCGATGCCCACGTCCCGAGAATAAATTTATAAAAACGGACACGGAGTCACTGAGCACATCAGCTGCATTCAGCTAGCCATTGGGACTGCGATTTAAAAAAAAAACACTGATGTGTTACCCACGGCAGGTAAGGTGTGTCTGAGTGATGTGGCAATGCTACAGAATGTTCACGTATATTACCAGACCAATGATCCAGAAAGATTTATCCTTGGCCCCCTCCTATTTCTCATTTACATGTTGCCTCATGGTGACATCATCCAAAAACAGGGTGTCAGTTTCCACATGTACACTGACAACACCCAGCTCTACTGCACCACCACTTCTCTCAAGCCCCCCTCAGTCTCTAAATTGTCAGACTGTTTGTCTGATGCCCAGTTCTGGATGAACAGATGTTTTCTCCAATTGAATATTGGTTAGACCAAAGCCATTGTCTTCGGTCCCCACCACAAACTGCATTCCCTAGCCACCGACTCTATCCCTCTCCCTAGCATCTGTCTGAGGCTGAACCAGACTGTTCGCAACCTAGGTGTCATATTTGACTCTGAAATGAGCTTCCGACTATATATCCTCTCCATCACTAAAACCACCGATTTCCACCTCCGTAACATCACCTGTCCCCGCCCCTTGCCTCATCCCATCTGCTGCTAAAACCCTCATCCATGCCTTTGTTACCTCCAGACTCAACTATTCAATGCTCTCCTGTTGGGCCTCCCACATTGTACCCTCTATAAACATGAAGTCATCTACAAATCTGCTGCCCATTTCCTAACCATGCACCAAGTCCTGCTCACCCATCACCCCCTGTGCTCACTGACCCGTGTCCTAACCACGCAGCAAGTCCTGCTCACCCATCACCCCCGTGCTTGCTGACCGTGTCCTAACTCACACCAAGTCCCGCTCACCCATCACCCCTGTGCTCGCTGACCTACATTGGCTCCCGTTCCAGTAATGTCTCAATTTTAAACTTCTCATCCTTGTGTTCAATTCCCTCCATGGCCCTCGCCACTCCCCATCTCTGTAATCTCCCCCAGTCCTACAAACCCAGAGATGTTTGCGCTCCTCCAATTCTGGCCTGTTGAGCATCCCTGATTCTAATCGCTCCACCATTGGTGGCCATGCCTTCTGTTGCCTGGGCCCCAAGCTCTGGAACTCCCTCCCTAAACCTCTCCGCCTCTCTCTCCTCCCTTATGTTGCTCCTTGAAACCAACCTCTTTGGCCAAGCTTTTAGTCACCTGTCTGAATATCTCCTTATGTGGCTCGATGTCGATTTTTGCCTGATTATGCTCCTGTGAATCGCCTTGGGAGGTTTAACTCTGTTAAAGGTACTGTATAAATGTAAGTTGTTATAAGGATACTAGAATTTAAGAATGACATATCGACAAATACAGGCAAGACCTTTTACTATCTATCAATGGACTGTTGAACCTGCGCTGCGTGATTGGTGGTGTCAATGATTGGGTAAGCCATGAGTGTCGCTAAATGGTGCATGGTTCTACATTGGTGTTTAATGAATGGGGACAATCATTGTATTTTATTAAACAGAAGTTTTGTGAGTTATGTAAGCAATTACACACAGATTATAACTCAGAACCAGGCCATTCGACACAACCAGTACCGAGCAGTGTGCTGATCACATGTACCTGCCCTGTTCCCGTATCCCTTTATCCCCTGTCCTTCAACCACCACTAACTGTCGAGGGGCCTTAAAGGTAATGCATTGCACAGCCTCACAACCCAAGTGTCACCTTTCTGTACTGATCACTGCACCATGTTCATATGCTCGGATTGTCACCAAAACCCAGCTGGTTCATGCAGGATGTGGGCGTCACTGGCAAGGCTGGCATTTATTAGCCATCACCAGTTGTCCTGAGAGGGTGGTGGGACAACTTGACCCCCAGCCATTTGTGGGGGAGTGCGGATCCCACAATGCTGTTGGTTGGGAGGCAACCACATTGCTGTAGGATTGGAGCCACATACAGGCAGCTTTCCTTCCCTAAAGGCCATTAGTGAATCAGTTGGGTACTGATGACAATCTGACAGCTTCATGGTCACTTTTATTGATACTTACTTTTTGTTTCAGTGTCAGCTGTGGCTCAGTGGTAGCACTTTGGCCTCTGAGTCAGAAGGTTGTGGGTTCAAGTCCCAATTTAGGCTGATGCTCCATTGCAGACTTACATTTATATAGCTCCTTTCATGATCACCGGACATCTCAAATGAAATACTTTTGGGGGGTGGTGTAATGTGGGAAACGCGGCAGCCAACTTGCGCACAACAAACTCCCACAAACAGCAATGTGATAATTAACAAATAATTTGTTTTTTTGATATGTTGATTGAGGGGTAAATATTGGCCAGGACACCGGGCATAACTCTGCTGCTCTTCTTCCAAATAGTGCCATGGGATCTTTTACATCCATCTGAGAGGGCAGACAGGGCTTCAGTTTAACGTCTCATTCGAAAGATGGCACCTCCAACAGTGCAGCACTCCCTCAGCACTGCATTGGGAGTATCAGCCTAGATTTATGTGCTATAGTTCCTGGAATGGGACTTCAACCCATAACATTCTGACTCAAAGGCAAGTGTGCTGCCCACTGAGCCACAGCGAGTGGTGAAAATGTGAAACTCATTACCACAGGGAGTAGTTGAAGCAATTAGTAAAGATGCATTTAAGGGGAGGCTAGACACGCACATGAGGGAGAAGGGAACAGAGGATTATGCTGATAGAGTTAGACAAGCAAAGTGGGAGAAGGCACGTGTGCAGCATAAACACCATCGTGGACTTGTAGGTCCAGGCCGAATGGTCCGTTTCTGTGCTGCACATGCTATGTAATTCTGTGTAACAGAATCAGCTAGGCCTCTCCATCTCGCGAATCATGTTACAGATCATCCCTATTAAAAACACACTCCAGCAACTGACTTGGTTTGACTTAGCTCAAACACCATCTGCTCAAACCAACTGCACCAAACCTCATCTGGCAAATTGGTAGGTACAGCTTGTGATTTCGCCACCTGATAATCTCCCCGACTTTCACATGAGCTCTGTATAGGGTTGCCAACTCTAGTTGGAGGCATTCCTGGAGGACTGATCACAAGACATCTGACCACGCGATGTCTGACCACATGTCTCCCGGCCAATAATCTTTCACTATTTACCCACAAAAAGATCTCTGGGTTACATTCACCGCTTTACTGACTGCTCCTATCTCGCTCCCACTCACCGCTTTACTGACTGCTCCTCTCTCACTCCCACTCACCGCTTTACTGACTGCTCCTCTCTCACTCCCACTCACCCCTTTACTGACTGCTCCTCTCTCACTCACCCCTTTACTGACTGCTCCTCTCTCACTCCCACTCACCCCTTTACTGACTGCTCCTCTCTCACTCCCACTCACCGCTTTACTGACTGCTCCTCTCTCACTCCCACTCACCGCTTTACTGACTGCTCCTCTCTCACTCCCACTCACCGCTTTACTGACTGCTCCTCTCTCACTCACACTCACCGCTTTACTGACTGCTCCTCTCTCACTCCCACTCACCCCTTTACTGACTGCTCCTCTCTCACTCCCACTCACCCCTTTACTGATTGCTCCTCTCTCACTCCCACTCACCGCTTTACTGACTGCCCCTCCACCCATTGGCCCCCTCACCTCTTCAGCCCCAGTCCCCCATTGCACTTATCGTCCCATTCCCCAGTCCCCCTCTCTCTCTCCCAGTCCCCCTCACTCCCCCGTTCCCCAGTCTCCCTCTCTCTCCCCATTCCCCAGTCTCCCTCTCTCTCCCCCATTTCCCAGTCTCTCTCTCCATTCCCCAGTCTCCCTATCCCACCATTCCCCAGTCCCCCCCCTCTCCCCCATTCCCCCCTCTCTCCCCCATTCCCCAGTCCCCCTCTCTCCCTCCATTCCCCAGTCTCTCTCCCCCCCCATTCCCCAGTTCCCCCCTCTCTTCCCCCATTCCCCAGTCCCTCTCTCTCCCAATTCCCAAGTCTCCCTCTCTCCCCCATTCCCCAGTCTCCCTCTCCCCCATTCCCCAGTCTCCCTCTCTCCCCATTCCCCAGTCTCCCCCTCCCCCCCATTCCCCAGTCTCCCGTCTCCCTCTCTCCCCCCATTCCCCAGTCTCCCTTTATCCCCCCATTCTCCAAGCCCCCCTCCACCTATTCCCCAGTCTCCCTCTCTCCCCAATCTCCCTCTCTTCCCACCCCCATTCCCCAGTCTCCCTCTCTCCCCCATTCCCCAGTCCCCCCTCTCTTCCCCATTCCCCAGTCCCCAGTCTCCCTCTCCCCCATTCCCCAGTCTCCCTTCCCCCATTCCCTAGTCTCCCTCTCCCCTCATTCCCCAGTCACCCTCTTCCCCCATTCCACAGTCCCCCTCACCCCATTCCCCAGTCTACCTCTCTCCCCAGTCTCCCTCTCTTCCTCCCCCCCATTCCCCAGTCTCCCTCTCTTCCCCCCCCCATTGCCAAGTCTCCCTCTCTCCCCAGTCTCCCTCTCTTCCCCCCCCATTCCCCAGTCTCCCTCTCTCCCCAGTCTCCCTCTCTTCCTCCCCCCCCATTCCCCAGTCTTCCTCTCTCCCCAGTCTCCCTCTCTTCCCCCCCCATTCCCAAGTCTCCCTCTCTCCCCAGTCTCCCTCTCTTCCCCCCCCCTTTCCCCAGTCTCTCTCTCTCCCCCATTCCCCAGTCTCTCTCTCTCCCCCATTCCCCAGTCTCCCTCTCCCCCATTCCCCAGTCTCCCTCTCTCCACAGTCTCCCTCTCTTCCTCCCCCACCATTCCCCAGTCTCCCTCTCCCCCATTCCCCAGTCTCCCACTCCCCCCATTCCCCAGTCTCCCTCTCTACCCAGTCTTCCTCTCTCCCCCCCACCCCCATTTCCCAGTCGCCCTCTCTCCCCATTCCGCAGTCCCCCTCTCCCTCCATTCCCCAGTCTCCCTCTCTTCCCGATTCCTCAGTCTCCCCCCCCCACCATTCCCCAGTCTCCCTCTCTCCCCCCCCCCCCGCATTCCCCAGTCTTCCTCTCCCTCAATTCCCCAGTCTCTCCCTCTCCCCCCCATTCCACAGTCTCCCGCTCTCCCTATTCCCGTCTCCCTCTCTCCCTATTCCCCAGTCTCCCTCTCAACCCATTCCCCAGTCTCCCTCTCACCCCCATTCCCCAGTCTCCCTCTCTCCCCCCATTCTCCAGTCTCCCTCTCTCCCCCCATTCCCCAGTCTCCCTCTCTCCCTATTCCCCAGTCTCCCTCTCTCCCCAGTCTCCCTCTCACCCCCATTCCCCAGTCTCCCTCTCTCCCCCCATTCTCCAGTCTCCCTCTCTCCCCCCATTCCCCAGTCTCCCTCTCTCCCCCCATTCCCCAGTCTCCCTCTCTCCCCCCATTCCCCAGTCTCCCTCTCTCCCCCCATCCCCAGTTCCCCTCTCTCCCCCCATTCCCCAGTTCCCCTCTCTGCCCCCCATTCTCTTGTCCGCCCTCTCCCCAATCTCCCTCTCCCCCCATTCCCCAGTCCCCCCTCTCTCCCTCATTCCGCAGTCTCCCTCTCCCCCCATTCCCCAGTCCCCCCTCTCTCCCCCATTCCCCCTCTTGCCCCCATTCCACAGTCTCCCTCTCTTCCCCATTCCCCAGACTCCCTCTCCGCCCATTCCCTAGTCCCCCTCTCCCCCATTCCCCCTCTCTCCCCATTTCCCAGTTTCCCTCTCTTCCCCTTTCCTCAGTCTCTCTCTCCCCCATTCCCCAGTCTCCCTCTCCCCCCATTCCACAGTCTCCCTCTCTCCCCCATTCCCCAGTCTCCCTCTCTCCTCCATTTCCCAGTCTCCCTCTCTCCCCTATTCTCCACTCTCTCTCTCCCCCTTTCCCCGGTCTCCCTCTCTCCCCCCTCATTCCCCAGTTCTCCTTCTCCCCCCATTCCCCAGTCTCCCTCTCCCCCCATTCCCCAGTCTCCCTCTCCCCCCATTCCCCAGTCTCTCTCTCCCCCATTCCCCAGTCTCCCTCCCATCCCATTCCTAACTCTCTCTCTCTCCTCCATTCCCCAGTGTCCCCATCTCTCCCCCATTCCCCCCTCTCTCTCTCTCTCTCTCGCTCCCCCATTCCCCAGTCTCCCTCTCCCCCATTCCCCAGTCTCCCTCTCACCCCATCCCCCAGTCTCCCTTTCCCCCCATTCCCCAGTCTCCCTTTCCCCCCATTCCCCAGTCTCCCTCTCACCTCCATTCCCCAGTCTCCCTTTCCCCCCATTCCCCAGTCCCTCTCTCTCCCCTATTCCCCAGTCCCTCTCTCTCCCCTATTCCCCAGTCTCCCTCCCTTCCCCCATTCCCCCCTCTCTCCCCCATTCCCCAGTCTCCCTCTCTCCCCCATTCCCCAGTCTCCCTCTCTCCCCCATTCCCCAGTCTTCCCCTCTCTCCCCCCATTCCCCAGTCTCCCTCTCTCTCCCCCATTCCCCAGTCTCCCTCTCTCTCCCCCATTCCCCAGTCTCCCTCTCTCTCAACCCATTCCCCAGTCTCCCTCTCACCCCCATTCCCCAGTCTCCCTCTCTCCCCCCATTCTCCAGTCTCCCTCTCTCCCCCCATTCCCCAGTCTCCCTCTCTCCCCCATTCCCCCTCTCACCCCCATTCCCCAGTCTCCCTCTCTCCCCCCATTCTCCAGTCTCCCTCTCTCCCCCCATTCCCCAGTCTCCCTCTCTCCCCCATTCCCCAGTCTCCCTCTCTTCCCCATTCCCCAGTCTCCCTCTCTTCCCCCATTCCCCCTCTCTCCCCCCATTCCCCAGTTCCCCTCTCTCCCCCCATTCCCCAGTTCCCCTCTCTGCCCCCATTCTCTTTCCCCCCTCTCCCCAATCTCCCTCTCCCCCCATTCCCCAGTCCCCCCTCTCTCCCCCATTCCCCCTCTTGCCCCCATTCCCCAGTCTCCCTCTCTTCCCCATTCCCCAGACTCCCTCTCCCCATTCCCCAGTCTCCCTCTCTCCCCATTCCTCAGTCTCCCTCTCCCCCCATTCCCCAGTCACCCCTCTCCCCCATTCCCCCTCTCTCCCCATTCCCCAGTCTCCCTCTCTTCCCCTTTCCCCAGTCTCTCTCTCCCCCATTCCCCAGTCTCCTTCTCCCCCCATTCCACAGTCTCCCTCTCTCCCCCATTCCCCAGTCTCCCTCTCTCCTCCATTTCCCAGTCTCCCTCTCTCCCCTATTCTCCACTCTCTCTCTCTCCCTTTCCCCGGTCTCCCTCTCTCCCCCCCCATTCCCCAGTTCTCCCTCTCCCCCCATTCCCCAGTCTCCCTCTCCCCCCATTCCCCAGTCTCCCTCTCCCCCCATTCCCCAGTCTCCCTCTCCTCCCATTCCCCAGTCTCTCTCTCCCCCATTCCCCGGTCTCCCTCCCATCCCATTCCTAACTCTCTCTCTCTCCTCCATTACCCAGTGTCCCCATCTCTCCCCCATTCCCCCCTCTCTCTCTCTCTCTCTCTCGCTCCCCCATTCCATAGTCTCCCTCTCCCCCATTCCCCAGTCTCCCTCTCACCCCATCCCCCAGTCTCCCTTTCCCCCCATTTCCCAGTCTCCCTTTCCCCCCATTCCCCAGTCTCCCTCTCACCTCCATTCCCCAGTCCCTCTCTCTCCCCTATTCCCCAGTCCCTCTCTCTCCCCTATTCCCCAGTCTCCCTCCCTTCCCCCATTCCCCCTCTCTCTCCCCCATTCCCCAGTCTCCCTCTCTCCCCCATTCCCCCCTCTCTCCCCCCATTCCCCAGTCTCCCTCTCTCCCCCATTCCCCAGTCTTCCCCTCTCTCCCCCCATTCCCCAGTCTCTCTCTCTCTCCCCCATTCCCCAGTCTTCCTCTCTCTCCCCCATTCCCCAGTCTCCCTCTCTCCCCCAATCCCCAGTCTCTCTCTCCCCCATTCCCCAGTCTCCCTCCCATCCCATTCCTAACTCTCTCTCTCTCTCTCCCCCATTCCCCAGTGTCCCCGTCTCTCCCCCATTCCCCACTCTCTCTCTCCCCCATTCCCCAGTCTCCCTCTCCCCCATTCCCCAGTTTCTCCCTCCCCCCCATTCCCCAGTCTCCCTCTCATCCCCATTCCCCAGTCTCCCTTTCCCCCCATTCCCCAGTCCTCCCCTCCCACCATTCCCCAGTCTCCCGTCTCCCTCTCTCCCCCCATTCCCCAGTCTCCCTCTCTCCCCCATTCCCCAGTCCCCCCTCTCTTCCCCATTCCCCAGTCTCCCTCTCCCCCATTCCCCAGTCTCCCTTCCCCCATTCCCTAGTTTCCCTCTCCCCTCATTCCCCAGTCACCCTCTTCCCCCATTCCACAGTCCCCCTCCCCCCATTCCCCAGTCTACCTCTCTCCCCAGTCTCCCTCTCTTCCTCCCCCCCATTCCCCAGTCTCCCTCTCTTCCCCCCCCCATTGCCAAGTCTCCCTCTCTCCCCAGTCTCCCTCTCTTCCCCCCCCCCCATTCCCCAGTCTCCCTCTCTCCCCAGTCTCCCTCTCTTCCTCCCCCCCATTCCCCAGTCTCCCTCTCTCCCCAGTCTCCCTCTCTTCCCCCCCCATTCCCAAGTCTCCCTCTCTCCCCAGTCTCCCTCTCTTCCCCCCCTTTCCTCAGTCTCTCTCTCTCCCCCATTCCCCAGTCTCTCTCTCTCCCCCATTCCCCAGTCTCCCTCTCCCCCATTCCCCCTCTCTCCCGCCCCCCATTCCCCAGTCTTCCTCTCTCCCCATTCCCCAGTCTCCCTCTCCCCCATTCCCCAGTCTCCCTCTCCCCCAATTCCCCAGTCTCCCTCTCTCCCCAGTCTTCCTCTCTCACCCCCACCCCCATTTCCCATTCGCCCTCTCTCCCCATTCCGCAGTCCCCCTCTCCCTCCATTCCCTAGTCTCCCTCTCTTCCCGATTCCTCAGTCTCCCCCCCCCCCATTCCCCAGTCTCCCTCTCTCCCCCCCCCCCGCATTCCCCAGTCTTCCTCTCCCTCAATTCCCCAGTCTCTCCCTCTCCCCCCCATTCCACAGTCTCCCGCTCTCCCTATTCCCGTCTCCCTCTCTCCCCCATTTCCCAGTCTCCCTCTCTCCCCCATTCCCCAGTCTCCCTCTCTCCCTCCAGTTCCCCTCTCTTCCCCCATTCCCCAGTTCCCCTCTCTTCCCCCATTCCCCAGTTCCCCTCTCTCCCCCATTCCCCTCTCTGCCCCCCATTCCCCAGTCTCCCTCTCTTATCCCCATTCCCCAGTCTCCCTCTCCCTCAATTCCCCAGTCTCTCCCTCTCCCCCCCCATTCCCCAGTCTCCCTCTCCCTCAATTCCCCAGTCTCTCCCTCTCCCCCCCATTCCACAGTCTCCCGCTCTCCCCCCATTCCCCAGTCTCCCTCTCTCCCTATTCCCCAGTCTCCCTCTCTCCCCCATTCCCCAGTCTCCCTCTCTCCCCCATTCCCTAGTCTCCCTCTCTCCCCCCATTCTCCAGTCTCCCTCTCTCCCCCCATTCCCCAGTCTCCCTCTCTCCCCCATTCCCCAGTCTCCCTCCCTCCCCCCATTCCCCAGTCTCCCTCTCTCCCTCCATTCCCCAGTCTCCCTCTTTGCCCCCATTCCCCAGTCTCCCTCTCTCCCCCCATTGCCCAGTTCCCCTCTCTCCCCCCATTCCCCAGTTCCCCTCTCTGCCCCCCATTCTCTTGTCCCACCTCTCCCCCCATTCCCCAATCTCCCTCTCCCCCCATTCCCCCTCTTGCCCCCATTCCCCAGTCTCCCTCTCTTCCCCTTTCCCCAGTCTCTCTCTCCCCCATTCCCCAGTCTCCCTCTCCCCCCATTCCACAGTCTCCCTCTCTCCCCCATTCCCCAGTCTCCCTCTCCCCCCCCCCAATTCCCCAGTTCTCCCTCTCCCCCCATTTCCCAGTCTCTCTCTCCCCCATTCCCCAGTCTCCCTCCCATCCCATTCCTAACTCTCTCTCTCTCTCTCCTCCATTCCCCAGTGTCCCCATCTCTCCCCAATTCCCCTCTCTCTCTCTCGCTCCCCCATTCCCCAGTCTCCCTCTCCTCCATTCCCCAGTCTCCCTCTCACCCCATCCCCCAGTCTCCCTTTCCCCCCATTCCCCAGTCTCCCTTTCCCCCCATTCCCCAGTCTCCCTCTCACCTCCATTCCCCAGTCTCCTTTCCCCCCATTCCCCAGTCCCTCTCTCTCCCCTATTCCCCAGTCTCCCTCCCTTCCCCCATTCCCCCCCTCTCTCCCCCATTCCCCAGTCTCCCTCTCTCCCCCATTCCCCCCTCTCTCCCCCCATTCCCCAGTCTCCCTCTCTCCCCCATTCCCCAGTCTTCCCTCTCTCTCCCCCATTCCCCAGTCTCCCTCTCTCTCCCCCATTCCCCAGTCTCCCTCTCTCTCCCCCATTCCCCCTCTCTCTCCCCCATTCCCCAGTCTCCCTCCCATCCCATTCCTAACTCTCTCTCTCTCTCTCCCCCATTCCCCAGTGTCCCCGTCTCTCCCCCATTCCCCACTCTCTCTCTCTCTCCCCCATTCCCCAGTCTCCCTCTCCCCCATTCCCCAGTTCCCCCTCCCCCCCCCATTCCCCAGTCTCCCTCTCATCCCCATTCCCCAGTCTCCCTTTCCCCCCATTCCCCAGTCTCCCTTTCCCCCCATTCCCCAGTCTCCATTTCCCCCATTCCCCAGTCTCCCTCTCACCTCCATTCCCCAGTCTCACTTTCCCCCCATTCCCCAGTCTCCCTTTCCCCCATTCCCCAGTCTCCCTTTCCCCCCATTCCCCAGTTTCTCCCTCTCCCCCCATTCCTCAGTCTCCCTCTCACCCCCATTCCCCAGTCTCCCTTTCCCCCCATTCCCCAGTCTCCCTTTCCCCCATTCCCCAGTCTCCCTTTCCCCCCATTCCCCAGTCTCCCTTTCCCCCCATTCCCCAGTCTCCATTTCCCCCCATTCCCCAGTCTCCCTTTCCCCCATTCCCCAGGCTCCCTTTCCCCCCATTCCCCAGTCTCCCTTTCCCCCCATTCCCCAGTCTCCCTTCCCCCCATTCCCCAGTCTCCCTTTCCCCTCATTCCCCAGTCCCTCTTTCTCCCCCATTCCCCAGTCTCCCTCCTTTCCCCCATTCCCCCCTCTCTCCCCCCATTCCCCAGTCTCCCTCTCTCCCCCATTCCCCAGTCTTCCCCTCTCTCTCCCCCATTCCCCAGTCTTCCCCTCTCTCTCCCCATTCCACAGTCCACCCTCTCTCCCCCATTCCCCCCCTCTCCCCCATTCCAGTCTCCCATCTCTCCCCCATTGCACAGTCCCCCCTCTCTCCCCCATTCCCCCCCTCTCTCCCCAATTCCCCCCTCTCTCCCCCCATTCCCCAGTCTCCCTCTCTCCCCCATTCCCCAGTCTTCCCCTCTCTCTCCCCATTCCAGTCCCCCCTCTCTCCCCCATTCCCCAGTCCCCCCCTCTCTCCCCCATTCCACAGTCCCCCCTCTCTCCCCCATTACCCCCCTCTCTCCCCCATTTCCCAGTCCCCCCCCTCTCCCCAGTCTCCCTCTCCCCCCCCCCAATTCCCCAGTCTCCCTCTCTCTTCCCGATCATGGCCAAGCCCCCCCTCCCCCCCCCCCCCACCACCAGCCGCCCTACAGTCGCTGAGCCGTGCTGCTTGAGGAAGTATTGGGGTGAACTATGCCGCAGTCCTTGCCCCTCCAATCTACAGCAGCTTCGCTGAGTGTTGTACCTGCTCTGGGCTCGTGTACTGGACACACCCAGACTGCAGCTCCCTCCCATACTTACCTCCAGCAATAGCGTGGGTGGGAACAACAACTTGTATTTATATTGTGCCTTTAACATAGTGAAACGTCCCAAGGCGTTACACAGGAGTATTGTACGCTAAATATTTGACATCCAGCCGAATAAGTAGAAATTAGTGCAGGTGAGGTAGGTTTTAAGGAGCACCTTGAAGGAGGAAAGAGAGGTAGCGAGGCAGAGAGGTTTAGGGAGGGAGTTCCAGAGCTTGGATCCCAGGCAACAGAAGGCACGGCCATCAATGGTGGAGCGATTATAATCAGGAATGTTCAGGAAGGCAGAATTAGAGGAGCGCAGACATCTCGGAGGGCTGTGAGGCTGGAGGAGATTACAGAGATAGGGAGGGGGCGAGGGCCATGGATGGATTTGAAAATAAGGATGAGAAGTTTGAAATTGAGGCGTTGCTTAACCGGGAGCCAATGTAGGTCAGCGAGCACAGGGGTGATGGGTGAGCGGGACTTGGTGCGAGTTAGGACATGGGCTGCCGAGTTTTGTATGGTCTGTTTGTACGAGCTCCCATTACTATCAATGAGAATATCCCCCAAAACATAGAAACACAACACAATAAATTACAAAAACCCTCACAATTTGAAAATTAATAGAAATTGAATTTAAGTAAATGTTTTAGAAAAAAAAAATATTTTTTTGACATTTTTTTAAATATGTTTTAATAGGGTTAAAAATAAACTGATGGACAGGGTTTTTAATATAAAAATGAGTGATAAAATTTAATTTTTCTATGTTTTAAAACTTGCGCTGGTAAAAGTAAGCTATACGCCACCAGGTGTAAGAGTTTGAAGGACATTCACTGGGCAGGAGTTGAGCAAATAGCCCAAATCTCCGCCCGCGTAGGCCCTTCTCCCACGGATCGCTGTGATCTGTCAAAAGACATCGCTAAAGCCGGTTCTCGGCGCGTGCAAATGGCGCGGCGATAACCGGAACTACCGGGGTCTCTTCGGGCGCGAGCGCACATCATACACACCCGGAGAGGCCGCAGTTTACGGGCCAATATTTTAGGAGCCTCCTGTGGAGCTCACCTTGGAGCCAGGCTTGACCAAGTGATCAGCTTCTAGTCACAATTTGGGTTTCTCCTAGCACTGTGTTGCCAGGTGTGGGTAACATCATGATCGATCTGGGTCCCAGTGCCGTGGAATCTAACCCAGTTACAACACTCTCGGCACCTGCAGATCTTTCAAATTCACTAAAAGCTAGTGGAGAGGAACATTTATCTCAAAGGGGTTGGGATACAAAGGGGAGCAAGTGATGCTTCAGTTATACAGAGCTCGGGTCAGACCCCATGTGGACACTGTGTTCAGTTCAGGGCATCACCCCTCAGAAAGGATATATCGGTCTTGCAGAGGGAGCATCACCAGAATGATACCGGGGCTAAAAGGGTTCAATTATAAAAACAGGTTGCACAGACTGGTCTTGTATTCCCTTAAGGACAGAAGATTAAGGAATCTAATCAAAGTGTTTAAGATGATTAAAGGATTTTATAGGGTAGAAAGAGACTATTTCCTCTGGTGGGGGGAGTCCAGAACAAGGGAACGTAACCCGCTTGTTCTGGACTGTAATGTAATATCTCCAAGTTTGCAAATGACACTAAGCTGGGTGGCAGTGTGAGCTGTGAGGAGGATGCTAAGAGGCTGCAGGGTGACTTGGACAGGTTAGGTGAGTGGGCAAATGCATGGCAGATGCAGTATAATGTGGATAAATGTGAGGTTATCCACTTTGGTGGCAAAAACAGGAAGGCAGTATATTATCTGAATGGTGACAGATTAGGAAAAGGGGAGGTGCAACGAGACCTGGGTGTCATGGTACATCAGTCATTGAAAGTAGGCATGCAGGTACAGCAGGCAGTAAAGAAAGCAATTGGCATGTTGGCCTTCATAGCGAGAGGATTTGAGTACAGGAGCAGGGAGGTTTTACTGCAGTTGTACAGGGCTTTGGTGAGACCATACCTTGAGTATTGTGTGCAGTTTTTGGTCTCCAAATCTGAGGAAGGACATTCTTGCTATTGAGGGAGTGCACCAGACTGATTCCTGGGATGGCAGGACTGACATATGAAGAAAGACTGGATCGACTAGGCTTATATTCACTGGAATTTAGAAGGATGAGAGGGGATCTCATAGAAGTATATAAAATTGACAGGATTGGACAGGTTAGATACAGGAAGAATGTTCCCGATGTTGGGGAAGTCCAGAACCAGGGGTCACAGTCTAAGGATAAGGAGTAAGCCATCTAGGACCGAGATGAGGAGAAACTTTTTCACTCAGAGAATTGTGAACCTGTGGAATTCTCTACCACAGAGAGTTGTTGAGTCCAGTACTTTGCATATACTCTAAAGGGAGTTAGATGTGGCCCTTATGGCTAAAGGGATCAGGGATATGGAGAGAAAGCAGGAAAGGGGTACTGAGGTGAATGATCAGCCATGATCATATTGAATAGTGGTGCAGGCTCGAAGAGCCGAATGGCCTACTCATGCACCTATTTTCTATGTAACCTTAACATTAGAGCCCGGCCGTTCAGGGGTGATGCCAGGAAGCATTTCTTCACACAGCGGGCAGTGGGAATCTGGAACTCTGTTTGTTGGGTAAGGATACCAAAGGATATGGAGCCAAGGCGGGTAAATGGAGTTAAGATACAGCTCAGCCATGATTTAATTGAATGGCGAAACAGGCTCGAGGGGCTGAATGGCCGCCTCCTGTTCCTATATTTCTTCTGAATACTGAGCACAGCTTCAGACTTTGGTTTGCAAGAATCTTCAAGAAAGGTAGATTATGTTTAATGGTTGTGTGGTGTATGTAGCACACAAATCACTGACTCCACACGGTCTGGTGTAAGTCTAACTGCTGTGACCTTCGTCCTTTATTGTTCAGCTCCAGAGTGCCTCCCAGGTGTGGTGGTCAGCCTTATATAGTCCTTGTTACAGGTGCTACCAGGGTTTCCCACCGCAGCGCCCTCTGTGGTGTGGCATAGTACTTACATTACATTGAAGGTACTGGGACGATACTCACATCATTACATAACATCACCTCCCCCGCCCCCCCCAACCTGGACGCAGGACAACGATACACACATCATTACATAACATCACACTTGTCCAACGGAAGGCAGGTGGGCATAGACAGTGCGTTAGTATGGTACATGTTATCTGGTACATTAACTGGTTATTGACTGGTAGCGGAACCTTGATTTTCTTGTTAGCTGTTATCATTAATTGTACTTCATCCATTATTTTACACAAATACAGTGGCCATTCAGCATAAAAAAGGTAATTCTTATTATAAATTCACTATCTCACATTAACATAGCTCATTTTAGACTCGCTCTGCCAAACAGAAGTCCTTTGTGGGGACCACCTCTTTGTAAGGCCCTTTTAAAGACTCCCAGGTGCATTTCCTCTTTAAGGCGCCATCTTTGATGCAGGAGGATTCCACGAGGCTTCTCCTTGGGCGCCGCCATCTTTGATGCTCTGCAGCTCCGACACGAGGCCGACGTCATCTTCTTCTCCGCCGCTCCGGATGCCCTCCGCCGTCACAGCCTCTGCTCCCCTCCGCTGCCACCTGACTTGCCGCCTCTCCAGCGGCCGCACTTGCCGCCTCCCCCGTGGCCTCCGTAGCGGCCTCCCCTGCGGCTGCCATGGCCGCCGCCCGACGTTACCTCTTCCTCTGCGGGGCTCTTCCGAACCGCCGGCCCCTGGATCCCTCAGCACCCCGCCCGCAGCGCCCCGCCGGCTCAACCCCCCCCACTAGGCCCCTCTGTGCAGGGCTGCTTGCCTGTGGAGGCTGGGGCTGCAGGATCTCTGTGTGAGATCCGGGCCTGGGACTTGCCTGTGGGGATTAAGGCTGCAGGGTCTCTGTGTGAGATCCGGGCCTGGGACTTGCCTGTGGGGGCTGAGGCTGCAGGGTCTCTGTGTGAGATCCGAGCCTGGGACTTGCCTGTGGGGGCTGAGGCTGCAGGGTCTCTGTGTGAGGTCCGGGCCGGGGACTTGCCTGTGGGGGCTGAGGCTGCAGGATCTCTGTGTGAGGTCCGGGCCTGGGACTTGCCTGTGGGGGCTGGGGCTGCAGGGTCTCTGTGTGAGGTCCGGGCCTGGGACTTGCCTGTGGGTGGATTGAGGCTGCAGCTCCAGCTTGGTCGGCGCTGCTCTCTGGGGACCCGGGGCACGGCAGCACCCCGGGGAGCAGCAGCCTGTGGAGGAATGAAGTCTTCCCAGCTCCCACGGACCTTCCCCATCCACCTCCGGCCGAGGAGTGTCGGCCCATCGCCTGCAATGACCCACAGAGGTAAACTGTGCGTCTCGTCCCGGTGGGATACCTGCACCATCGCTCTACCGAGAACAGGTATCAGTTCCCTGGTGTAGGTACGCAGCTTCACTGTGACCGGGACCAGCTTGGGTCGTGCAACTGGGTTAATCCACAGTTTATCAAAAGTTCTACGACTCATCAACAACAGACCCGAGCCCGTGTCCACTTCCATACTCACTGGGACTCCGTTGATTCTTACTTCCCTTATCACTGGGGGCGAATCGTCGGTGCACGTATACAGTCCCAACACCTCATCATCTTCTACCTGCTCCTCGCTGAACAGTGGATCATCCTCCATCTCCTCAGCCACATGGTGAGTCCGGTTTCTTTTACACATACGCTGAAGGTGGCCTTTAACGTGGCAGGAATTGCACGTATACTCCGCAAACCTGCACCGGTGAGCTCCATGGCTTCCTCCACAACGCCAGCATGGTGCTGCTTGATTGGCCCTACTCGGCGGACTCTGAGTTCCAGGATCCCGAGGTCCGTGCTCTCTGCCCCGGGCAGAGCCACGTTCTGCAGTTTTGTCCGTGGTGGGCGCTATCCTATGGACAGTGCCTGCCGGGTTCGAGACTGTGTGGATTATTTGCTTGGTGCTGCAAGTCGAGGTCATATGTGCCCGGCTGATGGCGATGGCCTTTGTCAGAGTGACTGTGGGTTCCGTGGCCAACAGCTTGTGAAGGAGGCCCTCGTGGCCAATCCCCATAACGAAAACGTTCCGCAAAGCCTCGTCAAGGTGTGCGCCAAAATCACACGGCGCCGCGAGTCTCCTGAGGTCCGCAGCATATTTGGTGATATCCTGGCCCTCGGGTCTGCAGTGATGGTAAAATTTGTATCTGGCCGTGAGGATGCTCTCCTTCGGTTTCAACTGGTCACGAATGAATTCAGTCAGCTCCTCGTATGACTTGTCCCTGGCGCTCCCAGGTGCCAGCAAATTCCTGACGAGACAGTAAACCTGATCTCCACAACTGGAGAGCAATATCGCCTTACGCTTCTCTCTCATTGCGTCCGTGTCCTCCGTCAGGTCATTTGCTGTGAAGTAGTACTCGAGCCTTTCCGTAAAGACCTCCCAATCATTGCCCACGGTAAAATCCTTTAGTGAGCCCAGAGTAGCCATGGTTGCATGGAGTTCATCCGCTTCCTCGTTGCCAATGTGGTGAATGTAGCACACAATCACTGACTCCACACGGTCTGGTGTAAGTCTAACTGCTGTGACCTTCGTCCTTTATTGTTCAGCTCCAGAGTGCCTCCCAGGTGTTGTGGTCAGCCTTATATAGTCCTTGTTACAGGTACTACCAGGGTTTCCCACCGCAGCGCCCTCTGTGGTGTGGCATAGTACTTACATTACATTTAAGGTACTGGGACGATACTCACATCATTACATAACATCACCTTCCCCCCCCCCCCCCCCCCCAGCCTGGACGCAGGACAACGATACACACATCATTACATAACAGGTTGCAATGTATTTTTATGTCTCAGTGTCAGCTATGGCTCAGTGGGTAGCACTCTTGTTTCTGAGTCAGAAGGTTGTGGGTTCAAGTCCCACTCCAGGGACATCAGCACAAAAATCCAGCTCAATGCTGTTACTCAGAGGTGTTGTTTTTTGGATGAGTCATTAAACCGAGGCCCCGTCTGCTCTCAGGTGGATGTAAAAGATCCCGTGGCACTATTTCGAAGAAGAGCAGTGGGAGTTATCCTTGGTGTCCTGGCCAATATTTATCCCTCAAACGCCATAATCAAAACAGATTATCTGGTCATTATCACATTGCTGTTTGTGGGAGCTTGCTGTGCGCAAATTGACTGTCGTGTTTCCCACATTACAACAGTGACTCCACTCCAAAAGTACTTCTTGGCTGTAAAGCACTTTGAGACGTCTGGTGGTCGTAAAAGGCGCTATATAAATGCAAGCCTTTCTTTTCTTTCAAACATTGCTACTTTCTGACCAATTCTTCCTCTTCTCTCTCCTGGAGAGTTGTGCCTTGCTGATGTAGGGTTCCATGGACACTGGACACTTCACAATACCTTGCACAAATGACCATTACTCAAGTGTAATTCATACCATCACAGTCAACAACAACAACCTGTATTTATATAGCGCCTTTAACGTAGTGAAACGGCCAAGGCACTTCACAGGAGTAGTGTGCGAAAAGATTTGACACCAAGCTGCATAAGGAGAAATTAGTGCAGGTGACCAATGGTCAAAGCAGTAGGTTTTAAGGAGCGTCTTAAAGGAGGAAAGAGAGGTAGAGAGGCGGAGAGGTATAGGGAGGGAGTTCCAGAGCTTGGGGCTCAGGCAACAGAAGGCACGGCCACCGATGGTTGAGCGATTATAATCAGGGATGCTCAGAAGGGCAGAATTTGAAATGCGTGACATCTCGAGTATTGTGAGGCTGGAGGAGATTATAGAGATAGGGAGGGGTGAGGCCATGGAGGGATTTGAAAACAAGGATGAGAATTTTGAAATCGAGGCATTGCTTAACCAGGAGCCAATGTAGGTCAGCGAGCACAGGGGTGATGGGTGAGCGGGACTTGGTGCGAGTTAGGACACGGGGCAGTGAGCACAGGGGTGATGGGTGAGCGGGACTTGGTGCGAGTTAGGACACGGGGCAGTGAGCACAGGGGTGATGGGTGAGCGGGACTTGGTGCGAGTTAGGACACGGGGCAGCGAGCACAGGGGGTGATGGGTGAGCGGGACTTGGTGCGAGTTAGGACACGGGGCAGCGAGCACAGGGGGTGATGGGTGAGCGGGACTTGGTGTGAGTTAGGACACGGGCTGCCTAGTCTAGGATATGGGTTTCAACAACGGATGAGCTGAGGCAGGGGCGGAGATGGGCGATGTTACGGAGGTGGAAATAGGTGGTTTAAGTTATGCTGCGGATATGTGGTCGAAAGCTCATTTCAGAATCAATATGACACCAAGGTTGCGAACAGTCTGGTTTGGCCTCAGGCAGGAGTTGAGGAGAGGGATGGAGTCGGTGGCTAGAGAACGCAGTTTGTGGCGGGGACCAAAGACAATGGCTTCGGTTTTCCCAATATTTAATTGGAGAAAATTTCTATTGATCTAGAACTGTATGTTGGACAAGCAGTCTGATAATTTAGAGACCGTGGAGGGGTCGAGAGAAGTGGTGGTGAGGTGGAGCTGGGTGCCATCAGCGTACACGTGGAAACAATTTTGTTCTTACCCACTATCCATACCTGCGTAGTTCTAGCAGCAGTTTATACAAGTGATCAGGAATGTGAACCTTAGCTAATTTCCCTAACCCAATGTAACAACACTCTAACTTCTTCCAGTACTGATGAAAGTCACTGGCCTGAAACGTTAACTCTGTTTCTCTCTCCACAGATGCTGCCTGACCTGCTGAGTGCTTCCAGCATTTCCTGTTTCTGTAACAATTCTAGTGCTACCGTGGTTGAGATCAGCCATCCCAGCATAAAATGAGGACAGGACCTTGGACCTTCCTGGCTTTGCTTGTCACTGGGTAAGCCATTGAGCTATCAGGTCTTGCTGCTCCGTGTCCCTGAGGTTCTGCGAAGAAAGAGTTGTTCTACGTGGGACAGGAGTATGAATTGGTGACTTTGGCTCCAGCTTACCAGTGATGATCCCCTAGTTCCTGGCATTAGATCATAAAGAAAGAAGGACTTATATTTATATAGAGCCTTTCACAACCAGCGGACATCTCAAAGCACTTTACAGCCAATGAAGCACTTTTGGAGTGTAGTCATTGTTGTAATGTGGGAAACGTGGCAGCCAATTTGTGCACAGCAAACCAGATAATCTGTTTTTTGAGGGACAAATATTGGCCCAGGACACCGGGGATAACTCCCCTGCTCTTCTTCGAAATAGTGCTGTGAGATCTTTTACATCCACCTGAGAGGGCAGATGGAGCCTCGGTTTAATGTCTCATCCGAAAGACTCCGACAGTGCAGTGCTCCCTCAACACTGCACTGGAGTGTCAGCCTAGATTACGTGCTCAAGTTCCTGGAGTGGGACTTAAACCCACAACCTTCTGACTCAGGGGCGAGAGTGCTGCCCACTGAGACACAGCTGGCACTGTTTTACACAGGACCTTATCTGATGCATTACATGTATTGGACACAATCAGTAATGTTCTGCTCAAGCCACAGTTTGTATAGGTGCAGGAATACAGCCGAACAGAGTTGAATATTGTGGGCTCCACACGTTGGATTAATATTCTGCAAGATTTTCTTGCGTGAGTTGATTGGGGACAGCTCTAATTTCTTCCAAGTGTCACTGTTTTAGTTATCTCCCTCAGCAGATTAATTAGATTGAGCAGAGTTAATGTGACACTACTGCGGACGGAATAGGCTTGACAGGCTAAATGGCACTTCAGTCTGCATATTGTTCACATATTTTCAAAATTAAAAGGAGGAAATCATGTTTTATCTAATGTCATCCCAAAAAGACATTTCCAATATCCTCGGCACTCCAAAATCTCACAGCCCAAGGCACAGTCTCAAACCTATACTAAAAAGATATGTAGGACTCTATCATGTAGCCTGACCATATACATGTATGCAGGTACACATATAAAATGGTAAGTATAGAGGAAAAGGATTTGTATTTATATAGCGCATTTCACGACCTCTGGACGTCCCAAAGCGCTTTACAGTCAATGAAGTTCATTTGAAGTGTTGTAATGCAGGAAACACAGCAGCCAATTTGAGCGCAAACAGAAATAAGAGAATTGACCACATAATCTGGTTTAGGTGCTGATTGAGGGATAAATATTGGCCAGGACACCGGGGATAACTCCCCTGCTCTTCTTCGAATAGTGCCATGGGATCTTTTACATCCACCTTCAAGAGCAGACGGGGCTTCGGTTTAACGTCTCATCTGAAAGACGGCACCTCTGACAATGCAGCGCTCCCTCAGCACTGCACTGGAGTGGATTTTGTGCTCAAGTCTCTGGAGTGGGGCTTGAACCATGATCTTCTAGACTCCGGGAGGGTGCTGAGCACCTCGAGTCTCATCGCCGAGAGCATGCAGAAATCAAGCGCAGGCAACGGAAGGAGCGTGCGGCAAACCGTCCCACCCACCCTTTCCCTCAACGACTACCTGTCCCACCTGTGACAGGGACTGTGGTTCTCGTATTGGACTGTTCAGCCACCTAAGGACTCATTTTAAGAGTGCAAACAAGTCTTCCTCGATTCCGAGGACCTGCCTATGAATGAATGAAGACTCTCGAGTCTGGCTCATTGAATATATTTAAGGTGGAGATTTTTGAATGATTAGGGAGTGAAGGGTTTATGGGGAGCGGGCAGGGAAGTGGAGCTGAGTTATGATCAGATCAGCCATGATCTTATTGAATGACGGAGAAGGCTCGAGGGGCCGAGCGGCCTACTCCTGCTCCTATTTCTTATGTTCTTATGTTCGAGAGTGCTACCCACTGAGTCAAGTATGGCTAAAAATCA
Source organism: Pristiophorus japonicus (assembly GCF_044704955.1). NCBI lineage: Eukaryota > Metazoa > Chordata > Chondrichthyes > Pristiophoridae > Pristiophorus > Pristiophorus japonicus. Next base: position 152,748,816 of record NC_091987.1, on the reverse strand, counting down.
TTATTATCAATAAAAGAACAATTTTAGACTACATCACATCATTGTAGACCTCTTGTATTAAACAAAATACACGTAGGGAAGCAAGGATAGGCAAAAGTGGGGAAGGCTGTGATGCAGCAAACCTGCCTTACTCAGACCGCAATGCTGGCCAGCTCTGCGGGTCCCGAGACTTGCTTAATTTCCCAGCCGAAAATAAAGTCCCATTGGATAATCGCTGTAAGCAGCAATAATCAATCGGCCTTTCCCCTGGGGCTTTCCTATTTCCATGATTCACCGGGTCTCATGCCATGGTATCAGTCCGCTGGTTTCTAGTGCAGTATTAGTAGTTTGTTGTTTAGATTTCCACAAAAGACAAATCTCCGTATAATGAGATTGTAATTCGATGAACATGATTTCCAGACAATGGTGAAGCAATTCAGCGGAAAGCACTTCATCATTGGAGCCACTGTCTCGCACCAACATTGTTGCAGTAAATGGCTGGGCACGGTTTATACACTCAGAACACCGAGCACTAAACAAACATACACCGATCCCGTCTCAAGGCCGCAGTTTGCATCCGTCACTTCTTATAAACAATTCGTTTCTCTTGCCTCTCTGATTAATTGTCTCCAGGGATGGCACAGTGGCTTGGAGCAGTAATGCATTGCATCATGGAATAAGCAGATAAAGGCTTTTCAGTATCATTCCCCAATCTCAAGCATGGCACTGGGGAAGTGACTCACTACGGCAATGTGTGATTGCCCCTATTTGTTGGGGACAGTAAACCCCCAGGACAGATTTCCGCAGGTTGCTTAGTCCCTTCGAGCAGCTGGTTAAACAGCATCTTAGTAAAGGCCTGAAAATATTCCCCCCCTCTCTCAGTATCAGCCGTGACTCAGTGGGTAGCGCTCTCGCCTCTGAATCAGAAGGTTGTGAATTCAAGTTCCACTCCAGAGACTTGAGCACATAAATCTAGGCTGACACTCCAGTGCAGTTACTGAGGGAGTGCTGCACTGTCGGAGGGGCAGTACTGAGGGAACGATGTACTGCTGGAGGGGCAGTACTGAAGAAGTGCTGCACTGTCGGAGGGGCAGTACTGAGGGAGCGCTGCATTGTCGGAGGGGCAGTACTGAGGGAGTGCTGCATTGTCGGAGGGGCAGTACTGAGGGAGCGCAGCACTGCTGGAGGGGCAGTACTGAGGGAGTTCCGCACTGTCGGAGGGGCAGTACTGAGGGAGCGCCGCACTGTCGGAGGGGCAGTACTGAGGGAGCACTGCACTGTCGGTGGGGCAGTACTGAGGGAGCGACGCACTGTCGGAGGGGCAATACCAAGGGAGCGTCGCACTGTTGGTGGGGCAGTACTGAGGGAGCGCCACACTGTCGGCGCGGCAGTACTGAGGGAGTACTGCACTGTTGGAAGGGCAGTACTGAGAGGTTGCTGCACTGTCGGAGGGTCAGTACTGAGGGAGTGCCCCACTGTCGGAGGGGCAGTACTGAGGGAGCGCTGCATTGTCGGAGGGGCAGTACTGAGGGAGTGCTGCACTGGTGGAGGAGCAGTACTGAGAGGTTGCTGCACTGTCAGAGGGTCAGTACTGAGGGAGTGCCCCACTGTCGGAGGGGCAGTACTGCTTTCCTCTCTCTGCCTCAGCACCGAGCGACTTCTCATCCTTCAACCTCCATTTCAATTCAGCATGCTCTCTCTCCTCTGAGTTCACTTCCCTCCTATCCTCCCTTAATCTTGCCATCCGTGTGAACTCCCCAACCCACATTCATGGCCACTCCCTTGACCTTGCAATCTCTCGTGGCCTCGCTATTCTAACTGTGTCAATTAAAGATAAAGCCATCTCTGACCATTTCCTTGTATCGCTCTCGACCCACATCCCCCTTCCCCCAATCCAAACCTACTTCCTTCTGCATCCACCCCTGGAAAAATCTCTCTCCAAACTCTCTTACAACTGCACTTATGAACTCCCAACTGCCCAGCCTTTGGTCCTCCATTCACCAGGACATTTCTGCAGTTACCGATCCGCTCAACCACACCCTCACCACCCCCTTTGATGTCCTCGTCCCTATTAAGACAATTACTCTCTCCCACGCTGGCCGTTCCCCCGGTATAGCCCACATCTTCACTCCCTCAAGGCCAAGGGTGCAGACTTGAACGGATATGACGGACACAGGTTTAGCCATTCACCGCCAGGTCTGGCTGGCCCAAATAAAGCACTATCGGGTCCTGCTCTCATCTGCCACAACAGCTCGCTATTCCAGGATCATTCTGGAATGCAAAGATAACCTCAGCTACTATTCTCTACTGCTAACTGTCTTCTTAAACCCCTCTCCCCTGTCTCCACCACACTCACCTCCAACAACAAGTGTGAGGAGCTCATGGATTTCTTTGTCTCAAAGATTGAGACCATCCGATCAGCTGCCTCTGCCAGTTCCCTTCCTTCACCTAACCCATAGAGCCAAACTTCATCTGAGGCTCCCCCCTGCCCCAGCCTTGACCTCACATTTTTCTCCAGTTTCTCTCCGATCTCCCCTCATGACCTTTCCGAGCTCATCTTGTCCATGAGACCCACTTCCTGCTCCCTTGACCCTATTCCCACTAAACTGCTGACCACCCAACTTCCTTTTCTGGCTCCCATGTTAGTGATATTGTTAACGGTTCTCTGTCCTCAGGTACTGTCCCCTCTCCCTCAAATCTTCCGTCATCACCCCTTTACGCTCAGGAGATCGGGGACCGGGGTGGGGAGGGCGGGGTGATAGGAGACCGGGGGGGGGGGAGGGGGGGGGGGCGGTGAGATGGGAGAGTGGGACACCGGGGAGGGGGGAGGCAGAGATGGGAGACTAGGGTGGGGGGGGGGGGGGGAGATCAGAGACTGCGGGGGGGGAGACTGGAGGGGGAAGATCGGAGATGGAGGGGGGGGCGGCAATCGGAGATTGGGGATGGGGGGGAGTTCGGAGACTGGGGGTGAGGGGGGAATCGGGGGATGGGGGGGAGACGAGAGGTTGGAGACTGAGGGGGGGAGACTGGAGGGGCAAGATCGGAGACCGGGGGAAGATCCGAGTCTGGGTGGGGGGGGGGGGGGAGATCGGAGACCGGGTGGGGGAGAGATCGGAGATGGGAGGGGGGGGAGAAGAGATTGGAGGCGGGGGGAGATCGGAGACTGGGGGAGGGGGGAGAGACTGGGGGGGGGGGGAGATCTGAGACCAGGGGAAAAAATTGGAGTCTTGGGAGGAGGGAATCGGAAACCGGGGGGGGGGGGGGGAGATGAGAGCCTGGGGGGGGGAAATCGGAGTCTGTGGGGGAGGGGGGAGATCAGAGACTGGGGGGGCGTGGGGGGGGGTGGGTGGGAGGGGAGTGGTGGATCGGAGACCAGGGAGCTGGAGGGGGGGGGGTGGATCTGGATCCACCTGTCCTCACCTCCCTTCCACCGGCAGGTTTCCCGAGGCCTAGGAAACCAGTGCAGCTAGGGTTAAATTTAGAATGGAGGCATTATGCACACAGCCTCATTAAAATATTTAGATGAGCGACCCACCTCCTGGGAGTGGATTGCTCCCCCCTCCCCCCTCCCCCCACCCCCCGTCCGTCCCGCCTTTACTAAAACTAGCAGTGGGTGGGTTGAGTTCAGATTTGAGATTTTTTTTACATTTTATCATCCCTCCCGACCCAAAACCACCCACCTTTGGGGGTTAACATTTTCCTCTATGCTTCTGTTTATAAACCCAGGCAACCGTATGTTTGTTATATGAGTATTATCAACTTCAGAGATTTCTGTACACACACCCCCAGCTCTCTCCGTTCCTGAGCCCCCTTTAGAAAACATAGAAACATAGAAAATAGGTGCAGGAGTAGGCCATTCGGCCCTTCTAGCCTGCACCGCCATTCAATGAGTTCATGGCTGAACATGCAACTTCAGTACCCCATTCCTGCTTTCTCGCCATACCCCTTGATCCCCCTTGTAGTAAGGACTTCATCTAACTCCTTTTTGAATATATTTAGTGAATTGGCCTCAACTACTTTCACAGGTTCACCACTCTCTGGGTGAAGAAGTTTCTCCTCATCTCAGTCCTAAATGGCTTACCCCTTATCCTTAGACTGTGACCCCTGGTTCTGGACTTCCCCAACATTGGGAACATTCTTCCTGCATCCAACCTGTCTAAACCCGTCAGAATTTTAAACGTTTCTATGAGGTCCCCTCTCATTCTTCTGAACTCCAGTGAATACAAGCCCAGTTGATCCAGTCTTTCTTGATAGGTCAGTCCCGCCATCCCGGGAATCAGTCTGGTGAACCTTCGCTGCACTCCCTCAATAGCAAGAATGTCCTTCCACAAGTTGGAGACCAAAACTGTACACAATACTCCAGGTGTGGCCTCACCAAGGCCCTGTACAACTGTAGCAACACCTCCCTGCCCCTGTACTCAAATCCCCTCGCTATGAAGGTCAACATGCCATTTGCTTTCTTAACCGCCTGCTGTACCTGCATGCCAACCTTCAATGACTGATGTACCATGACACCCAGGTCTCGTTGCACCTCTCCTTTTCCTAATCTGTCACCATTCAGATAATAGTCTGTCTCTCTGTTTTTACCACCAAAGTGGATAACCTCACATTTATCCACATTATACTTCATCTGCCATGCATTTGCCCACTCACCTAACCTATCCAAGTCACTCTGCAGCCTCATAGCATCCTCCTTGCAGCTCACACTGCCACCCAACTTAGTGTCATCCGCAAATTTGGAGATACTACATTTAATCCCCTCGTCTAAATCATTAATGTACAGTGTAAACAGCTGGGGCCCCAGCACAGAACCTTGCGGTACCCCACTAGTCACTGCCTGCCATTCTGAAAAGTACCCATTTACTCCTACTCTTTGCTTCCTGTCTGACAACCAGTTCTCAATCCATGTCAGCACAATACCCCCAATCCCATGTGCTTTAACTTTGCACATTAATCTCTTGTGTGGGACCTTGTCGAAGGCCTTCTGAAAGTCCAAATATACCACATCAACTGGTTCTCCCTTGTCCACTCTACTGGAAACATCCTCAAAAAATTCCAGAAGATTTGTCAAGCATGATTTCCCTTTCACAAATCCATGCTGACTTGGACCTATCATGTCACCTCTTTCCAAATGCACTGCTATGACATCCTTAATAATTGATTCCAGCATTTTACCCACTACTGAGGTCAGGCTGACCGGTCTATAATTCCCTGTTTTCTCTCTCCCTCCTTTTTTAAAAATTATACCATTTAGATTATACCATTTAATTTATATTAGTTCTCCTTATTCTTCCTTCGTACATCTCTGCGTTAAATTTTAGCTGCCATGTGCCTGCCCATTTCACCAGTCTGTCATGTCCTGAAGTCTGTTAATATGGGTTCACAATGTGGTGAAAGTTGCGGCCTCTCCGGGTGTGTATGATGCACTGGTTTTTGTGACCTGTCAAAATGTCTTTTGACGGATCAGACACATCCCCGGGAGAAAGACATTTGTGTGGGAGAAATTGAAGTATTTGGCCAATGAATGTCCTTCAAACTCTTACACGCGGTAAAAGCAGGCGTATAGCTTACTTTTACCAACGCAAGAGTTTTAAAACATAGAAAAATTAAAGGTTATTACTTATTTTTATATTAAAAACCCTGTCTATGAAGGTAAGTTTATTTCAACACTATTAAAACATTTTTTTTTAAATTACCCCCAATTTTTTTTCTCTCTAAAACATTTAATTTAATGTAATTTCCATTAATTTAAAAGTGCAGTGCTTTTATTTGTGTGTGTGTTTTATTTGGTTTTAGGGGTATTCTCATTGACAGTAATGGGAGTTCGGAGTTTGGAGCGCCCATTACCATGAATGAGAGTACTACACTGTGATTGGTGGCCCAGGCCCACGTGATCCCAGGATACACATACGATCCTGGAAGACATGTTCCCATACGCTGGACTGCGCAACTAGGCCTTGGAGTGCAATCCTACCGTCCTCCGGGACCACCAGGTAATTTAGTAAAACAATTTCCAATTGGAGGTGTTCGCCGGCAGGAAGGCTCTGACTGCAATTTTCAAGCTTTGTGACATCTGTAAACTTTGAAATTAAACCCTGTACACTCAAGTCCAGGTCATTAATATACATCAAAAGCTGGTCCTAAAACCAGCTCCTGTATACTTCCCTCCAGTCTGAAAAACAACAGTTCACCACCACTACTCTCTGCTTTCTCTCCCTTATCCAATTTTGTATCCATGGTGCCCCTGTCCCTTCAATCCCATGGGCTTTGATTTTGCTAATGTTTATTATGTGGCACTTTACCAAACGCTTTTTGAATGTCCATATACACAACATCAACGCACTATCCTCAGCCACCCTCTGTTATTTTGATCGACGTGGGTGGATGAGGATAGTGCTTTGATTTTGTGCACATGGACGTTCAAAAGGCGTTTGATAAAGTGCCACATATTTTGTATTGACGGGGATAGAGAACTGGTTGGCAGACAGGAAGCAGAGAGTCAGGAGAAACAGGTCCTTTTCAGAATGGCGGGCAGTGACTAGTGGAGTGCCGCAGGGCTCAGTGCTGGGACCCCAGCTCTTTACAATATACATCAATGATTTAGATGAAGGAATTGAGTGTAATATCTCAAAGTGTGCAGATGACACTAAGCTGGATGGCGGTGTGAGCTGTGAGGGGGATGCTAAGAGGCTGCAGGGTGACTTAGACAGGTTAGGTAAGTGGGCAAATGCATGACAGATGCAGTATAATGTGGATAAGTGTGAGGTTATCCACTTTGGGGGCAAAAACACGAAAACAGAATATTATCTGAATGGCGGCAGATTAGGAAAAGGGGAGGTGCAACGAGACCTGGGTGTCATGGTACATCAGTCATTGAAGGTTGGCATGCAGGTACAGCAGGCGGTTAAGAAAGCAAATGGCATGTTGGCCTTCATAGCGAGGGGATTTGAGTATAGGAGCAGGGAGGTCTTACTGCAGTTGTACAAGCGCCTTAGTGAGGCCTCACCTGGAATATTGTGTTCAGTTTTGGTCTCCTAATCTGAGGAAGGACATTCTTGCTATTGAGGGAGTGCAGCGAAGGTTCACCAGACTGATTCCCAGGATGGCAGGACTGACATGAGGAGAGACTGGATCGACTGGGCCTGGAGTTTAGAAGAATGAGAGGGGATCTCATAGAAACATTTAAAATTCTGATGGGACTGGACAGGTTAGATGCAGGAAAAATGTTCCCGATACTGGGGAAGTCCAGAACCAGGGGTCACAGTCTAAGGATAAGGGGTAAGCCATTTAGGACGAGATGAGGAGAAACTTCTTCACTCAGAGAGTTGTTAACCTGTGGAATTCTCTACCGCAGTTGTTGATGCCAGTTCGTTAGATATATTGAAAAGGGAGTTAGATATGGGCCTGACGACTAAAGGGATCAAGGGTATGGAGAGAAAGCAGGAAAGGGGTACTGAGGGAATGATCAGCCATGATCTTATTGAATGGTGGTGTAGACTCGAAGGGCCGAATGGCCTACTCCTGCACCTATTTTCTCTGTTTCTATGACAAGCTCAGTATATCTTACGCAATTGGAAAAAAAAAGCATTGAATTAAAAACTTTAAATATATGCCGTCGCAACACATGACCCCTCACCTTCTCCTCTTCAAACTTCTGCCTCCTATTCTCCTCGACAGCCGCCCTTCTCTGCTCCTCTCGCCGCCGCTGCTCTTCCAGCTTTCTCCAACGCTCTTCCATCTGTTTCTCGTACAGTAGCCGGGCTCGCTGCTCCTTCTGTCGGATGTGCTGCTCCCTCACAGCTGGGCAGGAGAGGGGAAGGTCAGTTCACAGGCTCGCAGCACAACAGCTCACACACAGCTCGGGCACAGCTAAAGTTTACACGCAGCACTGCCGACCACACAACTTACAGCTCTCCACCCACATAAACTGCTTAAATTGCCGTTAAAAAGTTCTGATACACAAGGAAAAAAAGTACAGCCTGAGCAATAGGATTCCGATTGTCATAATGGAGCCAATACAGTTCCAACATTAACCCCCACAGACACACATCTGTGTTTAGAGAACAGATCCCATTTGAGAATCAGCTGGGGCTTGTTTTACAATTAAGGGACCAAACTTGATGGCCTTACTGCCGCCCAGGGAGGAGAGAGCCGCCGGGAAGCGCCCGCCGACGTCAACGGACGGCCGATTCGCGTAAGTGACCTCCCACCCGCCGAGATGCCAGATTAAGGCGGGCGGGTGTTGATGGGGGCCGCTGAGTGCAGGCCCTCAACATTAAGTGGTCGTCGGATGTATGTTTTTTTGTGTTTGATGCTTTTTATTTTTAGTTCTTCAACCCTCCGTGGGCCCGACTCCATCCTCGGCGGCACTTGGACGGCAAGCGCCTCTGCCGTCAAGAGCTACCGCCCGCTGCCGCCAAGATTGGCGGCATTTGTCACACATTTGCCACCCGCCTAACTTCGAGGGACCCGAGTGATGAAAACCCCGCCCAAAGTACCGTCCGGTACCTCGGCGGCCATCGGCGGTCCTTCATCAAATTCGGGCCCTAAATCTTTGGTGCTCATGCATTTGTTAGACTAAGCTTCAGCACTGGGAATGTTCGGTGCCCGTACAGAGTAACCCTTGCCTTCAAGAGGAAGATGGACCGGTTCATGACTACATCAGAGATCACATCATATAGAAGCCAGAGGGTCGGAATTGCCTCTTTTTGCGATACCTGTCCGTGCCTCTGGGGGGGGTGCTGTTTTGGGTGCGGGGCAGCAGTCCCGGTCCCACGCTGCCCTGGGGGCCCAATGGAGACCGTCAGAGACCGTGCAGAGTGCACAGCGACCCTCCCCTTTAAGCGAAGAGGAGGGGCGTTGAGCCACGACATCAGTGCCGTGTGCAGCGTCCGTGTAGCGCTGCCGATCGCGCCCAGCAGTGCCCTGAAACCCACCCCAAAGGGACGTAGAGCGCGTGAGATGGCGCTCCACTCCCTCTGAGGGATGGTAACCGCAATTTCACGTCTGCGAACCGATTACCGCCCCCAATCGGGATCTGGGGAATATTTCCCCCTGCCCCGCCAAGTGACTTTATAGACAACTCTTGGTCCGTGTGATCTCCTGGACTGGTTTTGATTGCCTGAGCAGGTCGGAGAGGAATTTTCCAGAGTAATTTTTTCCCTTATTGGCCCTGGCCTTTTCTCTGTTATTCTGCCCCTTTCAGGAGATGACATGGCTGTGGGGATGTCGGTAGTGTCTGGTCGTTTATGTCTGTTCTGTACCAAGACCAATACCAGAACCTACAATAATATCTGAGCCAAACCCTCAGATGACCAACTTCTCTGGCCCCAATGTGATATCGGCAATCATCACAACACTCAGGGCTGCACTCAGAGGAAGACTAATGGTTCAGCAAAAGTCACTGCTGTTATGGATAAATCATTGCCTAGGAACTGGATTGGGGCTACTGCAAAGTCATTTCAGTCAGGATCTTTCCATCTGGTCGACAGGATAGGCTTTATAAGGTATTGGTGAGGCCACACCTGGAACACTGCGTGCAGTTTTGGTTTATATATTCACGAAAGGATATACTTGCTTTGGAGGCAGTTCAGAGAAGGTTCACTAGGTTGATTCCGGAGATGAGAGGGTTGAGAATAAGGGGCCGCCCATTTAAAACAGAGATGAGGAGAAATTCCTTCTCTGAGGGTTGTAAATCTGTTGAATTCGCTGCCTCAGAGAACTGTGGAAGCTGGGACATTAAAAAACTGTCTATGTCTGTCTTAAATTTATTCAATCAATAAGGGGTTATGGGGAGCGGGCTGGGAAGTGGAGCTGAGTCCATGATCAGATCAGCCATGATCGTATTACATGGCGGAGCAGGCTCGGCCTACTCCTGCTCCTATTTCTTATGATCTTATTTTATATGCTATAGAGTATCGGTGAGAATCACCGCACCACACAATCCTCATGGAGTATCAGTAGACACCACATGTACACCAATTACTCTCAGCTCTAACTGTCCACCACCTCTCTTGACCCCTTAACTCCCTCTGTGCTGTCAATCTGCTTGTCCAACATCCAGTCTTCGATGAATCTTCATTTCCCCTAGCTAAATAGTGGAGAGATCAACGGCATTGTTGCTGGCCCCATCCACAGATTTCACACACATGCTACCCACTCCATATTATCCCCGGGTCACTGTCTCAGGCTGAACCAGACTGCTCGCAACCTCACTGTGCTACTTGACCCTGAGCTGAGCTTCTGACCCCATAATCCTCTCCGTCACAAAGACCGCCCACTGTCACCTGTGTAACGTCACCCGTCTCCACCCCTGCCTCAGCTCGTCTGCTGCCGATACCCTTATTCATGCCATCGGCACTTCCAGACATGATTACTCTGCCTTGACGATCGAGGGTGAAATGCTTGGAAGAACTGCGACATACGAAATGGATTCCTTATCGAGGACCCCACAGTACAACCTGAAGGATCAAACCTTCCTCGCAAACAGTGGGCAACCATCAACTGCCTCAGAACCGGTCACGGTCGATGCTGCCACCTTCTCTATAGGTAGACGATTAAAGCCTCCCCATCATGCGACTGTGGAGCTCCGAATCAGACCCTGGAGATCATCATTGAGCACTGCCCTCAGAGGGAATTCACAGGCAGCCTACAGGATATCCACACTGTTACACCGGGAGCTTTGGCCTGGAGATCCAACTTGGGTATTGACGTTTGATTTGCTTTGCTACTACCATACGCAAGAAGAAGCTGCTTTCCTTCCCAGCCACCCATCCTCCCTCTCGTTAAACTCCAGTTTCTCCAAAGCTTTTATCCTATCCCACGCCAAGTCCCACTTGCCCATCACCCTGTCCTCACAGGCCCACACTGGTTCCTGGACGCCCAATCCCACAAATTTAAAAAGATGAATTTTGTTTCAAACCCTTCCATGGCCTTACCCTTGTCTCTGTATCTTCCTCCAGGCCAACAGAGCTTTAAACACAGAGCTTGTTGAGAGTTGGGTGAATCCACCAGACAGCGTGACAACAGGAACTTAGTGAGACTGGGAATTCACAGGTAAATAGTGGGTGAGTGCTGCAGAAAGTGCGTTATCAGACTGAAATATAACTTTGTTTTCTAACTTTAAAACTAAACCTGCAAGTGGGGTGGCAGTAAATAGCCAATCAGCTGTAAGTGGCTCCCAGACTAGGTGTTAATTATTGTGGCTGGAAGTTGACAGACAAGCTGTAATTAACGTGTTTCTGAACAACAATAAACACTTGTATTTATATAGCGCCTTTAACGTAGTGAAACGTCCCAAGGCGGTTCACAGGAGTGTTATAAGAATTCAAAAATTTGACACCGAGCCACATAAGTAGAAATTAGTGCAGATGACCAAAAGCTTGGTCAAAGAGGTCGGTTTTAAGGAGGGTCTTGAAGGAGGAAAGAGAAGTAGAGAGGTGGAGAGGTTTAGGGAGGGAGTTCCAGAGCTTGGGGCCCAGGCAACAGAAGGCACGGCCATCAATGGTTGAGCGATTATAATCAGGGATGTTCAGGAGGGCAGAATTAGAGGAGTGCAGATATCTCGGGGGGTTGTGGGGCTGGAGGAGATTACAAAGATAGGGAGGGGCGAGGCCATGGAGGGATTTGTAAACAAGGAGGAGAAATTTGAAATCGAGGCGTTGCTTAACCAGGAGCCAATGTAGGTCAGCGAGCACAGGGGTGATGGGTGAGCGGGACTCGGTGCGAGTTAGGACACGGGCAGCCGAGTTTTGGATCACCTCAAGTTTACGTAGGGTAGAATGTGAGAGGCCAGCCAGGAGTGAGTTGGAATAGTCAAGTCTCGAGGTAACAAAGGCATGAAGGAGGGCTTCAGCAGCGAATGAGCTGAGGCTGGGGTGGAGACGGGCGATGTTACGGAGGTGGAAATAGGCGGTCTTAGTTATGCCGCGGATATGTGGCCAGAAGCTTATTTCAAGGTCAAATATGACACCTAGGTTGCGAACAGTCTGGTTCAGCCTCAGACAGAGGTTGGGGAGAGGGATGGAGTCAGTGGTTAGGGAACAGGGTTTGTGGCGGGGACCAAAGACAGTGGCTTCAGTCTTCCCAATATTTAATTGGAGAACATTTCTGCCGATCCAGAACTGGATGTCGGCCAAGCAGTCTGACAATTTAGAGACCGTGGAAGGGTCGAGAGAAGTGGTGGTGAGATAGAGCTGGGTGTCGATAGTGTATATGTGGAAACTGACGCTGTGTTTCCTGATGATGTCGCCAAGGGGCAGCGTGTAGATGAGAAATAGAAGGGGGCCAAGGATAGATCCTTGGGGGACACCAGAGGTAACGATGCGGGTGGGAAGAGAAGCCGTTGCAGGTGATTCTCTGGCTACGATTAGATGGATAAGAATGGAACCAGGCGAGTGCAGTCCCACCCAGCTGGGCGATGGTGGAGAGGCATTGGGTGAGGATAGTGTGGTCATACGTGTGAAAGGCTGCAGACAAGTCAAGAGGGATGAGGAGGGAGAGTTTGCCTTTGTCGTAGAAGGTATATATTAGAGGATATCTGCTAAATGTACAGAGCCCGAGGAGAGTTGGGTCAATCTGCTAAACAGAGTGATGGTGGGAATTTGGTGAGTGTCGCAACTAGGTACAGAGCAGGAAGCAGGTGCTGAGTTATTTAATCCAAGCGGAAAGAGTAAATAATCAGAGTAATTAATTAGATCTAAAGGGATAAAATTAAAATTAATTAAATAGAGGATAGCATGAAATACAAATCTGGTGTAGATCAATAATAAATAGGAGTTGAGGGAATACTAAAATAAAGAAGTTAAAGAACAATAAATAAAACAATTAGTTGCAAATTAATCTGAAATCGAGTTAAATCCATCTTCTAAAATATAATCTAGATCTCAAGTAATTTATTATATCTAGAATTAAATTACTACTTGTAAATATGAAACCTAGTAATGGCTGTGCTGGCTGATCTCCCTGGTTCTGAGAGTGCGAGCCCTGCCAAATGGCCCACACTGACAGCGGGGCGGAAGTCCGCTCTGAAGCTGCCTTCGTGTCAGTTTCTCAACTGTCAGGTCTGCGTGTGGATCACAGACCCGACACCAAGCAGTGGACCAGGTAATTAAGATGTTTAAGAGGTAATTTAAAGGTATTTAAAAGGATTTTACGCAGGCACTTAACATTTTACCAAGTTTTCAATTAGTTTTCCGTCTCTCGGGGAACATACCAGGTAAGTGGAGTCGGGTTCTCAGTGACTCTATTGCTTTAGCTAGTTGACAGCTGCAGAAATGGTATGAAAGCTACCATTTCACAACTGTTCACTTTCCAGTGTCAGAAGCTGAAGTCTTCAGGATTTGGAAGAAACTTCTGAGCTGTATGCAGATTGGAAATGTTTACAGTGAACGCTCTATTTACTGTCACCTCCTTGGAGCAACCTCTCTCACCATTGACAGATCGCTTCTGTCATATCAACCTCACCTGCCATCTATTCCAGCAGCATCGGTGCCCTTGAAAAAAATCTCACCTTGGTCCTCAGAATCCTACCACGATCAGCCCCAACACCAACATCACTAAACACACCAGCATCACCACCAACCTCCGCAATCACCTGATGCTGCACAGTACACAGGGCATCAGTACCTGACCACACTGCTGCCCAGGAGGCCAGTGATGGCCTCACCACGGCCACATTTACTTCACTTGACACTGTACACCCTGGCTGCCACATGATGCGTCAGGTTGGCACCACCCCACACCAGCTCCATAAAGCATCCCTGCAATGTCCAACCCCTTCCTTTCACATTCATCACCATTGTGTGGGGGGGGGGGGGGGTACCCTTATGTCTCACCATTCACTGCAACCCACTAAACCACTTCCAAAGGTGCCCACAAATCTGTCCAAAAACGCAAAGGTACTAAAATTGCCCCTCTCCTTAAGGCCTGTTACCCGCAAATCGGCGGCCAGGCTGTAGCGTGGAGAGGCCGCCGACGTTTGGTGGAATGGCCGCTGCTCGCCCAATTGCCCTTCCGAGGTTTCCCAGTGGTGCCCCGATCCCCCCCACTGGTTCTCTGCCACCGATCCGTGGTAAGTGTGTCATGACCGTGCGCACCGCCGATCTAACCCCCGATGGCGACATTGCCTTCGGAAAACATTCGGCCCGCCCAGCGGTACCAAAACAAGCTTTTACCGGTGGCCCAGTGAGGCTGTGGTCTTCTGCAGCAGCAGTGCGGCTTCCCTTAAAGGGGAGGGCACACTGTCGCTGCCGCCATGTTTTTGTTTGTCAGCCTACTGCCAATTATGCCCCTGGGTTCAGCCGGGCCGCCAACAGGCTGTCTTGGGTGCCAGGCCGCTGGCCCGGCCAAAACCCTCCCTGGTGGCCCAGTGGGCCAAAATTTAAAAACCGCAGAGGCTCTCCCCTTTTAGTGAAGGATGAGAGCTGTGGTGACGCAGCGCCGTGATGTCATCATCGCGGCGGTCATTCCGCACCCCCTCCAAGCTCTGCCCTCAGGTGATGTCACTGCCCCGTACCCTCTCTCGTGCAGTCACTGCCCCGTACCCCCCCTCTCGTGCAGTCGCTGCCCTGTACCCCCCCTCTTGTGCAGTCACTGCCCCGTACCCCCTCTCTCGTGCAGTCACTGCCCCGTACCCCCTCTCTCGTGCAGTCACTGCCCCGTACCCCCCCTCTCGTGCAGTCACTGCCCCGTACCCCCTCTATGCAGTCACTGCCCCGTACCCTCCCTCTCGTGCAGTCACTGCCCCGTACCCCCCTCTCATGCAGTCACTGCCCTGTACCCCCTCTCATGCAGTCACTGCCCTGTACCCCCCTCTCATGCAGTCACTGCCCCGTACCCCCCTCTCTCGTGCAGTCACTGCCCCGTACCCCCCCTCTCGTGCAGTCAGTGCCCCGTACCCCCCTCTCATGCAGTCACTGCCCCGTACCCTCCCTCTCGTGCAGTCACTGCCCCGTACCCCCTCTCGTGCAGTCACTGCCCCGTACCCTCCCTCTCGTGCAGTCACTGCCCTGTACCCCCCTCTCGTGCAGTCACTGCCCTGTACCCCCTCTCGTGCAGTCACTGCCCCGTACCCCCTCTCGTGCAGTCACTGCCCCGTACCTCCTCTCTCATGCAGTCACTGCCCCGTACCCCCCTCTTGTGCAGTCACTGCCCTGTACCCCACCTCTCGTGTAGTCACTGCCCCGTACCCCCTCTCTCATGCAGTCACCGCCCCATTAAGAGCAACTTCTGGATCAAAATAACAAAAAAAAGAGTGGAATTTCGGGAAAGAGTCGACCTGAACCACAGCTGCGGTAAAAACCATCGAAACGGGATGGGAGCACCCCGTGTCGGGTGGGGAGCAATTTCTACTCCAAAGTGTTCAAAATAAAGATTACAATGTTTGAGAACACATGAGCAGAAACTCTAGATGAACATTAGCTGAAACACCCAACTGCCTAACCTTGTGTGTTGTTAGTTGGTATGACTGGACAGGATGAGGGCGATTGTGAAGGGTGGCTAGTGAGTTGGGGATGTGATAATGTAGATAGAGAGGGATGGGTGGAGGGACAAGGTAAGTTGGTGTGAGTAAGGATGTGCAGGAGTAGGGTAGGGAAGGCAGAGTGATGGGGATGTGATGAGCGGCACAGCAGGATGAGGTTGAGTGTGGCTTTGCAGTAACATTTCGTGATCTACTGAGATCATTGAAAGGTTTGTGCCACTGCAGCCTGGTCCTCCTGACCACATCCCTGCTTGTGCCCTCCTGTTGAATGAGCAACCAGGCTGCATTGGTCTCCTGAGGAGGTCTCTTCCGCCCATGGGAAGGGAACAGGACCTCTCTGCGTGCTGTCAAAAAACCGTTGGCCATGCTCCCTTTAAGATGACGTCATCAGACCCGCTTCCTGTTAATTGGCTGGGAACCTCGCAGGGCGGGCTTAACAAGCCCCATCTAGAGTTACTTGTGTTGAGAGGGTGGGGTGGAGTCAGGAGCACATTCCCCATGTGCCAACAATGCCATCCACACCAGACTCACCACTGTTGGTGAAATCACGGCCTGTGTGTCGGGACTGTAGTATGTGGGAGTTTGTGGACAGCGAGACTGTCCCGGATTGCTGCATCTGCAGGAAATGTCTCTGGTTTGAGAACATAAGAACATAAGAAATAGAAACAGGAGTAGGCCATACGGCCCCTCGAGCCTGCTCCACCATTCAATAAATCATGGCTGATCCGATCATGGACTCAGGTCCACTTCCCCGCCCGCTCCCCATAACCCCTTATTCCCTTATCAATATCGAGGCACTCCAGTTCAGAGTTTTTGAGCTGAAATGCGAGTTAGAGATATTCCGACAAATAAGGAGGGCGGGTGGGGGGAGGAATTTCTGGAGAGATTTCTCCAGAGTGCAGCCATACCTGAGAGGAAAGCCCAGGTCCTGGAAGGGGAAAGTGTGACTGTTAGGAAGCCAGGTGGGGAAACTAAGGGGAGGTCGAGGAGGAGGTCCCGCACACACTGCTCCTGCCCAACAGGTAAAACGTACTTGCGACCTGTGAGGATGAGCAGGACAGCCACAATGCTGACCTCGGCACCATGCAGCAGAGGGCTGTCCAATCTACCTGTCGCAGATGCATCTGTCCATGACAGCATTGGTAGCAGTGACCACCGCACAGCCATTGTGGCGACGAAGTCCCGTCTTCACATTGAGGACACCCTCCATCGTGTTGTGTGGCACTACCACCGTGCTAAATGGGATAGATTCAGAACAGATCTAGCAGCTCAAAACTGGGCATCCATGAGGAGCTGTGGGCCATCAGCAGCAGCAGAATTGTATTCCACCACAATCTGTAACCTCATGGCCTGGCATATCCCTCACTCTACCATTATCATCAAGCCAGGGGACCAACCCTGGTTCAATGAGGAGTGTAGCAGAGCATGCAGGAGCAGCAACAGGCGTCCCTAAAAATGAGGTGCCAACCTGGGGAAGCTGCAACACAGGACTACATGCATGCTAAACAGTGGAAGCAGCATGTTCAAGAGCTAAGTGATACCACAACCAATGGATCAGATCAAAGCTCTGCAGTCCTGCCACATCCAGTTGTGAATGGTGGTGGACCATTAAACAACTAATGGGAGGAGGAGGCTCCATGAATATCCCGATCCTCAATGATGGCGGAGCCCAGCACGTGAGTGCAAAAGACAAGGCTGAAGCGTTTGCAACCATCTTCAGCCAGAAGTGCCAAGGGGATGATCGATATCGGCCTCCTCCTGAGGTCCCCACCATCACAGAAACCAGTCTTCAGCCAATTCGATTCACTCCTCATGATATCAAGAAATGGCTGAGCACACTGGATACAGCAAAGGCTATGGGCCCCAACAATATCCAGAACTAGCCGTGCCTCTAGCCAAGCTGTTCCAGTACAGCTACAACACTGGCATCCACCCGACAATGTGGAAAACTGCCCAGGTATGTCCTGTCCACAAAAAGCAGGACAAATCCAATCTGGCCCATTACCGCCCCATCAATCTACTCTCAATCATCAGCAAAGTGATGGAAGGTGTTGTCGACAATGCTATCAAGCGGCACTTACGCACCAATGACCTGCTCATTGATGCTCAGTTGGGGTTCTGCCAGGACCACTCGGCTCCAGATCTCATTACAGCCTTGGTCCAAACATGGACAAAAGAGCTGAATTCCAGAGGTGAGGTGAGAGTGACTGCCCTCAACATCAAGGCAGTAGTTGACCGAGTGTGGCATCAAGGAGCCCGAGTAAAAGTGATGTCAATGGGAATCAGGGGGAAAACTCTCCACTGGCTGGAGTCATACCTAGCACAAAGGAAGATGGTTGTGGTGTTTGGAGGTCAATTATCACAGCCCCAGGATATCGCTGCAGGAGTTCTTCAGGGCAGTGTCCTAGGCCCAACCATCTTCAGCTGCTTCATTAATAACCTTCCCTCCATCATAAGGTCAGAAGTGGGGATGTTCGCTGATGACTGCACAGTGTTCAGTTCCATTCGGAACTCCTCAGATAATGGAGCAGTCCATGCCCACATGCAGCAAGACCTGGACAACATTCAGGCTTGGGCTGATATGTGGCAAGTAACATTCGCGCCACACAAGTGCCAGGCAATGACTATCCTCAACAAGCGAGAGTCTAACCACCGCCCCTTTCCATGCAATGGTGTTACCATCATTGAATCGCCCATCAACATCCTGGTGATCAGCATTGACCAGAAACTTAACTGGATCAGCCCCATAAATACTGTGGCAACAAGAGCAGGTCAGAGGCTGAGTATTCTGCGGCGAGTGTCTCACCTCCTGACTCCCCAAAGCCTTTCCACCATCTACAAGGCACAAGTCAGGAGTGTGATGGAACACTCTCCACTTGCCTGGATGAGTGCAACTCCAACAACACTCAAGAAGCTCAACACCATCCAGGACAAAGCAACCCGCTTGATTGGCACCCTATCCACCACCTTAAGCATTCACTCCCTCCACCACCGGCGCACTGTGGCTGCAGTGTGTACCGTCTACAAGATGCACTGCAGCAACTCGCCAAGGCTTCTTCGACAGCACCTCCCAAACCCACACCTCTACCATATAGAAGGACAAGGGCAGCAGGCGCATGGGAACACCACCACTTCCACGTTCCCCTCCAAATCAAACACCATCCTGACTTGGAAATATATCGCCGTTCCTTCATCGTCGCTGGGTCAAAATCCTGGAACTCCCTCCCTAACAGCACTGTGGGAGCACCTTCACCACACATAGAAATATAGAAAATAGGTGCAGGAGTAGGCCATTTGGCACTTCGAGCCTGCACCGCCATTCAATAAGATCATGGCTGATCATTCACCTCAGTACCCCTTTCCTGCTTTCTCTCCATACCCCTTGATCTCTTTAGCCGTAAGGGCCATATCTAACTCCCTCTTGAATATATCCAATGAACTGGCATCAACAACTCTCTGCGGCAGGGAATTCCACACGCAAACAACTCTCTGAGTGAAGAAGTTTCTCCTCATCTCAGTCCTAAATGGCCTACCCCTTATCCTAAGACTATGTTCCCTGGATCTGGACTTCCCCAACATCGGGAACATTCTTCCTGCATCTAACCTGTCCAGTCCCGTCAGAATCTTATACGTTTCTATGAGATCCCCTCTCATCCTTCTAAACTCCAGTGAATAAAGGCCCAGTTGATCCAGTCTCTCCTCATATGTCAGTCCAGCCATCCCTGGAATCAGTCTGGTGAACCTTCGCTGCACTCCCTCAATAGCAAGAACATCCTTCCACGGACTGCAGCGGTTCAGAAAGGCAGCTCACCACCACCTTCTCAAGGGCAATTAGGGATGGACAATAAATGCCTTGCCAGCGATGCCCACATCCCAGGAACAAATCAATAAAAAGGAGTTGTATCGCGATGTAGTAGTTATAGGGATTTGATCATTAGGAGGACAGATACAATCCTCTCCAGCTACGGTCAAGAATCCAGAGTAAACGATATCTCGATGTGGCTGGAAAGGGAGTTGAGAAGGGAAGGGGAAGATCTGGTTGTCGTGGTTGGTGTTGGGACTAATGACAGGGAAGGAACGGGAGGAGCTTCTCATGAGGAAGTAGCAGGAGCTAGGAGCTAAATTTAAAAAAAGCAGGATCTCAAGGGTGGTAATCTCAGGATTATTACCCAAGCCATGTGCTAGTTGGCACAGGGACAGACAGAGCAGCAAGGTGAATGTGTGGCTAAAGAGGTGTGGTGAGCAGGAGGGTTGGAACAGTGGCACCAGGACTGGGACAGGAGGGAACTGTACTATTGGGATGGGCTGCACCTGAACTGGGCTGGGACCATGGTCCTAGTGGAAAGGTTTAATAGGGTGGTATAAAGGACTTTAAACTAATAAATGAAGGAGGGGAAGGCTCAGTCAGAAACAAGACTAAAAATGATGGCTGGATTTTCCAGTCCTCTGCGCTCCGTGTTTCGCCCCGGAGC
Source organism: Pristiophorus japonicus (assembly GCF_044704955.1). NCBI lineage: Eukaryota > Metazoa > Chordata > Chondrichthyes > Pristiophoridae > Pristiophorus > Pristiophorus japonicus. Next base: position 152,728,884 of record NC_091987.1, on the reverse strand, counting down.
GGCGGCAATGGTGGAGGTGAGGTGTTCTGAGCGGGCACTCAGCCTCCAGTGCCCTGCCACGATCCTCAGGTCCGGTTTAGCGGCGGTGGGGAGCAGCACCGCCCAGAAGAGGCGAGCCAGTGTGTAACGCCCCTGGGTGCAACACACAGAGGTGAGTAATGGACTTTCAAGTAAATGTCATTGTATTTTCTTGTAATTTCTTTGTGATTGGTGTTGTGGTGTGGGTGATGTTTGGGTGCTTTAGGTCCCCTCCCCCCGCAGGCGTCTCTGGGAGCGCTTACGGCCCAGCTCTTTAGCTCGGGAGTTTCCCATCCTAACGCCCTGAGAGAGGTGTACAACGCCTTCATTAGCAGTGCTCCCCCGCACTCAGGGTCCAGCTGCCCAATGTTACTGACTGAGGCGCAAACTTTTCCCGGGCGCTAATTTTGTCGCCCCGCTGCCAGTACCGCCCCGAAATCATCACAGCCGATAATCCAGCGCGATAGTTTAAAGATTTATAAAAAGGGTAAGAGCAGAGTTCAGTCACAAATAGCGATAGAGATACTCCAGGTGAATGGAATACTAACATAACTAAAGTAGTTATAGCAGAAATGACAAATAAGAAATGTGTTAGGGTAAATGGTGTGAGAAGACAGCGTCAGGGCAGAAGGACAGGTTAGGGTCTCTTGGTCAAATATACTAATGCACGGAGTACAAAAAATAAATTGTTTGATTTGGAGGCTCAAATATAGCTTGAGGGTGTTACATGGTGGCCATTACTGAGGCATGGCTGCACGCTGGTAATGAATGTGATTCCATATTTCCAGCATCGTAACATCACCCGTCTCCGCCCCCTTGCCTCAGCTCATCCGCTGCTGAAGCCCTCATCCATGTCTGTGTTACCTCTAGCCTTGACTACTCTAACGCACTCCTGGCTGGCCTCCCACATTCTACCCTATGTAAACTAGAGGTGATCCAAAACTCGGCTGCCCATGTCCTAACCCGCACCAAGTCCCACTCACCCATCGCCTCCTGTGCTCGCTGACCTACATTGGCTCCCGATTAAGCAACGCCTCGATTTCAAAATTCACATCTGTAATGTCTGTAAGCTTGTAATGTTTGTAGCTCCACACTGTGGATGTGGATGTATTGTGTACTGCAACTGCAGAGTTAATAATAAACAGAACCAGGCAGATTCCGGAGGCTTCCAAGAGAGCTGCCTGCCATGTAGGAAATGTGTGTGCTTGTGCTCTGAATATATCACATTTGGTGGCGAGATGGGATTTTTCAGATGATTTAAAGCTTAAATTTTGTTGGGGAAGGATTTAGCCAGCCGACAGAGAGACTTTGGAAGTTTCTGTCTTTGGAAAAAAGCTACAAAATCCGAGGTAAAATACAGCACACGGTGTGAACAGCTAGAGATTAAAATGGCAGGTGTAATCGGACATTTGGGGAAATATAGACACAACCGGGAACGTTTTAAAGCGTATGTGGATTGGCTAGAAATGTACTTCACTGCAAATAACATAATCGAAGTTCCAGACAATGCAGTCCAGAACCAGGCTGTGTTGGAACGTAAGAAAGTGATCTTCTTATCAGGGGCGGGTCCGGCATTATACGAAACCCTTGTAAATCTGCTTGTGCCTGACGAGCCAAAGGACACAACACTTAAAGAGATTTTAACGAAGCTGGAGCAGCACTATAACCCCAAACCGTTGGAAATTGCTGAAAGCTATCGTTTCGGGATTCGGAATAAAAAGGCTGATGAAAGTATCCGTGATTACATCATAGCATTAAAAAAGCTATCAATGCACTGTAATTTTGGAAACTTTCAAAACCGAGCATTACGGGATTGTTTTGTTTGTGGGGTGAAAAATGATGCGATCAGAAGGAAGTTATTGATGACGGATGACTTGACTTTTGAGATTCCTTGTCAGACAGCGAGGTCGATGGGCATGGCCGAACAATATTCCCGAGAATTAGATAATGATTACGGTCGTCAGTCAACCGAGATAAATCACCTGCAGGTTCAAAGTAAAAGATGGTGGGGGCCCAAAGTCTGAGAAACTGGAAATTCTAAGAGCGTCGAAGTCGTGCTATAGGTGCCTGGGACAACGCATTGCTCAAAGTTGTCTATAGTGAAGGCAGAGTGTTTCTTCTGCAGAAAGACTGGGCATCTTGCGAAGGCATGCCGACTGAAGGGTAAACCAGCTTCCAAAGCTATGAGTCCAGCGTTCAAAGCTATGAGTAGAAATCCCAAGAGACTACATAGCATGGAAGAACAACAACAGGACGAGGAGATGTTAGAGTTACACGTCATCAGGAGAATGAGGTTAACGGACAGCGATTCGGAAAGTATCAAAATCCACATAGATTTTGCGGGATTCAAGATACCACTGGAAATTGACATAGGTGCATCCGTGAGTGTAGTACTGGAGTCGCTGTACCTCGACAAAATGCGTGATTTTCAACTGGGGAAATCCAAGATAGAGTTGCGAGGCTACTCGGGAGAGAAAATTCCTGTGGTAGGTCGTATCACCGTACCGATGAAATATAAAGATCAATTTCAGAACTTGCCTCTAATAGTAGTGAAAGGAGACAGGTCTGCCTTACTAGGAAGAAATTGGTTGAGCTCACTGAAGCTGGATTGGAGTAAGATTTTCTGTGTGGAAGCGAGATTTTCATCAACGGATGAGGTTATCAAGAAGTATCTGAAGGTTCTGCGAATCGGGCAGTCCGATTCAAGGCTTCAAGGCGAGTGTCAGGGTACAGAAGGACGCTAGATTGGTTTACTACAAGCCATGTTCCGTACCATATGCACTCAAGGAGAAAGTTGAGGAAGAACTCAAAAGACTAGAGACTGAGAACATTATTTGTAAGATAGAACGATGTAATTGGGCTACACCCATTGTTGTTGTACCCGAGTCTGATGGTAAGGTAAGATTGTGTGGTGATAATAAAGTAACCGTAAACCAGGTTCTAGAGGGTAATGTTCCCAATACATTGCCGAATATAGAAGATTTGTTCACAACACTGACAGGTGGTCAGATCTTCTCAAAACTGGATCTTACGAATGCCTACTTACAGCTTGAACTAGATGAGGAGTCCAAGTCATGTTTGACTATAAATACTCACCTAGGACTATATCAATTTAATAGACTACCGTTTGGAGTGTCTTCCGCCCCTGCCATATTCCAAGAGGTGATGAACCAGATTTTGCAAGGTATTGAAGGGGTAGCATGTTATTTGGATGACATACTAATTTCAGCACCAAATAGGCAAATTCATATTAACATATTGAATGAAGTCCTCAAACAGCTAGAGAAGCACAGAGTACGAGTGTCTACTCATAAGTGTGAGTTATTTAAAAACTCAGTGGAGTACTTAGGGTACAGAGTAGACAAAGATGGTTTATATCCAACTACGGAAAAATTGGATGCGATTAGAAATGCACCTACTCCCAGGAATGTCACTGAACTTCATTCATTCTTGGGTCTTTTGAACTATTATGGGAAGTTCCTACAAAATTTGGCTACAGTATTACATCCACTGAATGAACTTTTGAAAAAACAGGTCCATTGGAAGTGGTCAAAAGAATGCGATAGAGCATTCAAGGAGTGTAAAAGCAAATTGGTAGAGAGCACCATGTTAGTTCACTATGACATATCTAAGGAGATTAAGCTAGCATGTGATGCCTCTCCGTATGGAGTTGGGGCAGTGATCTCTCATGTATTAAGTAGTGGGGAGGAGAGACCAATTGCTTTTGCTTCACGCACTGAGTGCCAGTGAGAGTAATTATGCGCAAATTGAAAGGGAAGTTTTGGCATTAATTTTTGGAGTCAAGAAGTTTCACAAATACTTGTATGGTTGTAAGTTTACCATCAGCCATAAGCCCCTAACAGCAATCCTCCACCCAAAGTCCCCAGTTCCAACATTAGCTGCAGCCCGAATGCAGAGATGGGCTTTGATTTTGTCAGCATATACATATGATATTGAATACAGACGATCAGCTGATCACAGTAATGCTGATGCAATGTCTAGATTGCCTTCCCCATCACAAGTTACACCCGATAGGGAAGAAGTGATTTATTTTTCATACATTGATGAACTGCTAGTCACAGCTGAAGAGTTTGGTAGAGCTACCAAACGTGACCCAGTGATGTCAAAGGTGTATGTTTATATTGCAAATGGATGGCCAAACCAGGTAACAGACAAAGATACACATCCATTCTCCATTCATAGGAATGAATTATCAGTTGATAAAGAGTGTATCATGTGGGGTGCAAGAGTGGTTATATCAAATAAATTCAGGTCCAAATTATTAGGAGACCTCCATGACCAACACATGGGAATGTGCTTGACCAAGAGTTTTGCACACAGTTATTTATGGTGGCCAGGTCTTGATAAAGATATAGAATACATCGTGAGTCAGTGTACGACATGTCAATCGGTAAGCAAGCAACCACCACCAGTACCATTACAGCCATGGAAATGGCCTCCCAGGGTGTCGCAAAGGCTACATATTGCTTTTGCTGAGTTAGAAGGACAACAATTGTTCATTGTGATTGATAGTCATTCGAAGTGGATTGAGGTGTTCCCAATGTGGAAAATAACAAGTAAAACATTGGACATTTTACGAAGATTATTTTCTTCATTTGGCCTCGCTGAAGAAATTGTTTCGGATAATGGACCACAATTTCGTTCAGAAGAATTTGCACAATTCACGAGCAAAAATGGTGTGAAACATACCAAGGTTCCACCATATCATCCTGCTTCGAATGGTGCAGCAGAGCGCACTGTACAAATTGTAAAACGTGCCCTCATAAAACAAATGTTAGATTCAAATCCAAGGAAACGACAGTTGTCATTGGATCACAAATTGGCTAATTTTTTGATTACATATCGAAATACTCCTCATACAACTACTGTTAGAACACCAGCAGAGTTGTTTCTCAAACGACATCCACGAACCAGCAATTAAGACAGAAAGAGAATCATGAAAGAGGTAGAGTAAAAGAGAGACGTGTGAAATTAAACCAGAAGGTGAGAGTGAAGAACCATCACCAAAAATGGTTAAAGTGGTTACTAGGAAGAGTGGTGAAGATATGTGGTCCTCGCACATATTTGGTAAAGATGTTTGATAATGGACAGGTTAGGTTTGTTCATATTGATCATATTTTACCTACAGACATGGAAGGAGTTGAAGGTGGGAATGATTCAATTATTTCTGACTCATCAGATAGTTTTGATACACCAGTAGCAAATCCTAAATCCAATGTACTGGAAACAAATCCAGGAGAGAATCAGAATGAAAGTCTGAGTCCGAGTCAGGAAAACAAAGAGCCTGAAGTTAGAGTGAGTTCAAATGAAAATCAAGGAAATTCTGTGGAGGAAAACGTTCCTCAGGATGAGCCTCGAATGAGTTTAGATTCGACACCAGGTTTGGAAGGTTCTGTTCGAGAGCGAAGGTATCCTCTTTGAAACAGAAAACAAGTGGTAAAGTTAAATTTGTAAATATTGGGAAAAAAAAAGTTTATATCCTGTGTTATGTATAAATATGAAAGTTATGTATGATATTTGTTATAATAACTTCTTCAATAAGGAGGGAGAAGTATAACATCTGTAAGCTTGTAATGTGTTTATAGCTCCACACTGTGGATGTGGACGTATTGTGTACTGCAACTGCAGAGTTAATAATAAACAGAACCAGGCAGATTCCGGAGGCTTCCGAGAGAGCTGCCTGCCGTGTAGGAAGCTGTGTGTGCTTGTGCTCTGTGAATATATCACAACATCCTTGTTTACAAATCCCTCCATGGCCTCGCCCCTCCCTATCTCTGTAATCTCCTCCAGTCCCACAACCCCCTGAGATGTCTGCGCTCCTCTAATTCTGCCCTCTTGAGCATCTCTGATTATAATCGCTCAACCATTGGTGGCCGTGCCTTCAGCTGCCTTGGCCCCAACTCTGGAACTCCCTCCCTAAACCACTCCACCTCTCTTTCCTCCTTCAAGATGCTCCTTAAAATCGACCCCTTTGACCAAGGTTTGGTCATCTACCGTAATTTCTTCTTATGCGGCTCGGTGTCAAGTTTATTTTTTATTTGTCTTAAAACACTGCAGTGAAATGCCTTGGGATGTTTTACTACATTAAAGGCGCTATATAAATACAAGTTTTTGTTGTTGTAGGGTATAAGGTCTTTAGAAGGATAAGGAAACTGGAAGAGGGGTAGCTTTATTGATCAAAGATACTATGACAACATTAATCAGAGAGGATATAAGTCAAGGAAAGCAATCAATGGAGACTCTATGATTCGAATTGAGGAGTAGAAGAGGACTTCAAGTTGCAATAGGAGTTGTCTACAGGCCAGGTGATAGCAGCACTGAAGTGGCAGAATATATTAATTCAGGAATTAGCGAGGCTTATCTTGAATCATTTACAGCACAGAAGGAGGCCATTTCGGCCCATCGTGTCCGCGCCGGCCGACCAAGAGCTATCCAGTCTAATCCTACTTTCCAGCTCCTGGTCCGTAGCCCTGTAGGTTACAACACTTCAAGTGCACATCCAAGTACTTTTAAATGTGATGAAATAAAACTACAGATGGACTGTAGGAGGTGCTCAAAAAATACTTTAGCTTAATACAGGACCAGTATATACCCTCAGGGGCAAGAGCTCCTCTGACCAAATAAATTTAACACTGAGCTGCATAAGAAGAAATTAGGGCAGGTGACCAAACCTTGGTCAAAGAGGTAGGTTTTAAGGAGCGTCTTGAAGGAGGAAAGAGAGGTAGGAAGGTTTAGGCAGGGAGTTCCAGAGCTTAGGGCCCAGGCAACTGAAGACACAGCCACCAATGGTTGAGCGATTATAATCAAGGATGCTCAAGAGGGCAGAATTAGAGGAGTGCAGACAAGTCGACAGAATTTAGTGAGCTAGGAGCTAAATTAAAAAGTAGGACCTCAAAAGTAGTAATCTCAGGATTGCTACCAGTGCCACGTGCTAGTCAGAGAGGAATCGCAGGATAGCTCAGATGAATACGTGGCTTGAGGAGTGGTGCAGAAGGGAGGGATTCAAATTCCTGGGACATTGGAACCGGTTCTGGGGGAGGTGGGACCAGTATAAACCAGACGGTCTGCACCTGAGCAGGACCGGAATCAATGTCCGAGGGGGAGTGTTTGCTAGTGCTGTTGGGGAGGGGTTAAACTAACATGGCACGGGAGTGGGGACCTATGCAGGGAGACAGAGGGAAATAAAATGGAGGCAGAAGCAAAAGATAGAAAAGAGAATAGTAAAAGTGGAGGGCAGATAAACCCAAGGCAAAAAACAAAAAGGGCCACATTACAGCAAAATTCTAAAGGGGCAAAGTGTGTTAAAAAGACAAGCCTGAAGGCTCTGTGCCTCAATGCGAGGCGTATTCGGAATAAGGTGGACGAATTAACTGCGCAGACAGCAGTTAACAGATATGTTGCAATTGGCATCACGGAGACATGGCTCCAGGGTGACCAAGGCTGGGAACTCAACATCCAGGGGTATTCAACATTTAGGAAGGATAGGCAGAGAGGAAAAGGAGGCGAGGTGGCGTTCCTGGTTAAAGAGAAAATTAATGCAATAGTAAGGAGGGACATTAGCCTGGATGATGTGGAATCGGTATGGGTGGAGCTGCGGAATTCCAAAGGGCAGAAAACGGTAGTGGGAGTTGTGTACAGACCAACAAACAGTAATAGTGAGGTTGGGGACAGCATTAAACAAGAAATAAGGGATGTGTGCAATAAAGGTACAGCAGTTATCATGGGCGACTTTAATCTACATATTGATTGGGCAAACAAAACTGGTAGCAATGCGGTGGAAGAGGATTTCCTGGAATGTATTAGGGATGGTTTTCTTGACCAATATGTCGAGTAACCAACTAGAGAGCAGGCCATCCTAGACTGGGTGATGTGTAATGAGAAGGGATTAATTAGCAATCTTGTTGTGCGAGGCCACTTGGGGAAGAGTGACCATAAAATGTTAGAATTCTTTATTAAGATGGAGAGTGACACAGTTAATTTGGAAACTAGGGTCCTGAACTTAAGGAAAGGTAACTTCGATGGTATGAGACGTGAATTGGCTAGAATAGACTGGCAAAGGATACTTAAAGGGTTGACGGTGGATAAGCAATGGCAAACATTTAAAGATCACATGGATGAACTTCAGCAATTGTACATCCCTGTCTGGAGTAAAAATAAAATGGGGAAGGTGGCTCAACCATGGCTAACAAGGGAAATTAAGGATAGTGTTAAAGCCAAGGAAGAGTCATATAAATTGGCTAGAAAAAGCAACAAACCTGAGGACTGGGAGAAATTTAGAATTCAACAGAGGAGGACTAAGGGTTTAATTAAGAGGGGGAAAATGGAGTACGAGAGGAAGCTTGCAGGGAACATAAAAACTGACTGCAAAAGCTTCTCTAAATATGTGAAGAGAAAAAGATTAGTGAAGACAAATGTAGATCCCTTGCAGACGGATTCAGGTGAATTTATCATGGGGAACAAAGAAATGGCAGACTAATTGAACCAATACTTTGGTTCTGTCTTCACGAAGGAAGACACAAATAACATTCCGAATGTACTAGGGCCCAGTGGGTCTCGTGAGAAGGAGGAACTGAAGAATATCCTTATGAGGCGGGAAATTGTGTTAAGGAAATTGATGGGATTGAAGGCAGATAAATCCCCGGGGCCTGATAGTCAGCATTTAAGGAAGTGCCCCGAGAAATAGTGGATGCATTGGTGATCATTTTCCAACAGTCTATCGACTCTGGATCAGTTCCTATGGACTGTAGGGTTGCTAATGTAACACCACTTTTTAAACAAGGAGGGAGAGAGAAAATGGGTAATTATAGACCGGTTAGCTTGACATCAGTAGTGGGGAAAATGTTGGAATTGATCATGAAGGACGAAATAGCAGCGCATTTGGAAAGCGGTGACAGGATCAGATCAAGTCAGCATGGATTTATGAAAGGGAAATCATGCTTGACGAATCTTCTGGAGTTTTTTGAGGATGTAACTAGCAGAGTGGACAAGGGAGACCAGTGAATGTGGTGTATTTGGACTTTCAAAAGGCTTTTGACAAGGTCCCGCACAAGAGATTTGTGTGTAAAATCAAACCGCATGGTATGGGGGTAATGTACTGATGTGGATAGAGATCTGGTTGGCAGACAGGAAGCAGAGAATTGGGAGAAATGGGTCCTTTTCAGAATGGCAGATAGTGACTAGTGGAGTGCCGCAGGGCTCAGTGCTGGGACCCCAGCTCTTTACAATATACATTAATGATTTAGATGAAGGAATTGAGTGTAATATCTCCAAGTTTGCAGATGACACTAAACTGGGTGGCAGTGTGAGCTGTGAGGAGGATGCTGAGAGGCTGCAGGGTGACTTGGACAAGTTAGTTGAGTGGGTAAATGCATGGCAGATGCAGTATAATGTGGATAAATGTGAGGTTATCCATTTTGGGCGCAAAAACACGAAGGCAGAATATTATCTGAATGGCGGCAGATTAGGAAAAGGGGAGGTGCAATGAGACTTGGATGTCATGGTTCATCATTCACTGGAAGTGGGCATGCAGGTACAGCAGGCGGTGAAGAAGGCAAATGGTATGTTGTTCTTCATAGCTAGGGGATTTGAGTATAGGAGCAGGGAGGTCTTACTGCAGTTGTACAGGGCCTTAGTGAGGCCTCACCTGGAATATTGTGTTCAGTTTTGGTCTCCTAATCTGAGGAAGGACATTCTTGCTATTGAGGGAGTGCAGCGAAGGTTCACCAGACTGATTCCAGGGATGGCTGCACTGTCATACGAGGAGAGACTGAATCAACTGGGCCTGTATTCACTGGAGTTTAGAAGGATGAGAGGGGATCTCATAGAAACGTATAAGATTCTGACGGGACTGGACATGTTAGATGCGGGAGGAATGTTCCTGATGTTGGGGAAGTCCAGAACCAGGGGACATAGTCTTAGGATACGGTAAGGCCATTTAGGACTGAGATGAGGAGAAACTTCTTCACTCAGAGAGTTGTTAACCTATGGAATTCCCTGCCGCAGAGATTTGTTGATGCCAGTTCATTGGATATATTCAAGAGGGAGTTAGATATGGCCCTTATGGCTATGGGGATCAAGGGGCATGGAGAGAAAGAAGGAAAGGGGTACTGAGGTGAATGATCAGCCATGATCTTATTAAATGGCGGTGCAGGCTCGAAGGGCCGAATGGCCTACTCCTGCATCTATTTTCTATGTTTCTATGTTTCTGTGTAAGAGGCGCGAGAAAACATGAAACTAAAGGAAAGAACATACAGAAATGCAAAGAATATGCAGATCCAGGGGCCTGGGAGAGATAAATATCTGCAAAGGAAGACCAAAAAGTAAGGGCTGCAAAAGGGAATACAAAAGGAAACATGCAAAGGATACAAGATTAACACACAAAAAGATTTTACAATTCTTTTAGAAGAAAAAGTGTCAAGGGAAAGGTGGGCCCTATGGAAACACATGCAGCTAACATTGAAAATGAAAATAAGGAAATGGCAGACATGTTGAATAATGACTTTGCTCAGTCGTCCCAGTGGAGGAAGAGGATAAAGTACATGACGTTCCAGGGAAACTAATGATTAATCAAGGACTAGAACTCACTAAAGTTAACACAAGCAAAACAGTATTCGATAAAAAATAATAGCCCTAAAGACTGACCATTTTCCCACCTACTTCCTGTGAAACCCGATGGCTTCCACCTCAGGGTTTCAAAGGAAGTAGGTGGGAAAATTGCAGCTGCTTCAGCCATACGTGATTTGTTTTTAGGATTTTGAAAGGAATTGATAAAGGGAAACTTTTTCCACTGGTGGGGTTGGTGATATTACCTTCAAATTAGGGGCAGGCCATTCAGGTAAATGCTAGGAAACATTTCTTCATGCAAAGGATGGTCGAAGTGTGAGACCCTCTCCCACAAAAAGCAGTAGATGCCGGCTCAATTAATAACTTTAATTCTGAGATCGATAAATATTTGCTAGCAAATGGTATGAAAGGATATGGAGTTAGGATACCAATCAGCCATGATCTCATTGAATGGTGAGGTTGAATAGCCTACTCCTGTTCTTACATTCCTAAGGCATTCCCCCCCCCGGCACCCCCCCACCCCGGTCCCCGGCCCCCCCCACCACAAATCTCAATTCCTCTGACACCCGCCTTCTCCTGTATGCCCCTCCTCCCTTTGCCCCATCTTTGTCTGTGCCATCAGCCACCCAGGTCCTGCTCGATGGACTCTCCTCCATAAACCCCTTCGTCTCCCTCTCTTCCTTTAAGATACCCCACACCCTGCCTGATCTCTCCTTCCTTTGCTCCATGCCTGTTTATCTGTGCATTCTGCTGTGTTAATCATAGAAGCATACAGCAGAGAAGGAGGCTATTCGGCCCATCGACCCTGTGCCGGCTCTTTGGTAGAGCTATCCAATTAGTCCCACTCCCTGCTCTTTCCCCATAGCCCTGCAAATTTCTCCTTTTCAAGTATTTATCCAATTCCCTGTAGAGAGTTACCATTGAATCTGCTCCCACTGCCCTTTCAGGCAGCGCGTTCCCAATCATAACAACTCGCTACGTTTAAAAAGAAATACTCCTCCTGTCATTTTGCCAATGATGTTAAATCTGTGTCCTCTGGTTACAGGAACAACGGGTTGGATTTTGGGCTTTGCTGATTTCGGGGCGGTAATGGCGGCGGGGCGGTAAAGTTAGCCCCCGGGAACAGTTTGTGCCTCAGTCAGTAACATTGGGCAGCTGGGCCCTGAGTGTGGGGCGGAGCACTAAGGGAGGCATTGTACACCTCTCTCAGGGCGCTAGGCCAGCTGAGCATGGGAAAATCCCGAGCTAAACTGCCGGCCGGGGAGCGCTCCGAGAGTTGCCCAGGGAGAAACCACCCCCCGCCAAAAACATCAAAAACATTCCCAAAACATAGCCCACACCATCACAACATAAATCGCAAAAAAATTCAAAGAAAAAACAATCACACTTACCCGAGGTGGACAATACTGACCTCTCTGCTGTCGGTATCGTTGGACCGCCTGATTTCCCAGGCGGTCACTGTGGGGCGGATGGATTGGGCAGGAGTCAAAACTCGTGCCGGTGTCGCATCCAGAGGCGTTGCACACCGGGAGCAGCTATTCCGGGCGGTGCTGCTCTGTACCGCTGCTAAACTGGACCTGAGCATCGCTGCGGGGCGCTGGAGGCTGATCGCCCACCCAGAACACCTCACCCCCGCTATTGCCGCCACTCCGGGGTGAGAAACGGAGTGCAGAGGAGCTGAAAATCTCTAAATGCAAGTTGCTGAAGTACCGATCTATGCAGGATGCCAACCCAGCACCATCAGTAGCATACAGTGACACCTTTCATTGTAAATCCAGCCATCCCTGACAGACAGCACTGGGAGATATCAGTAAAGTGGCAAACTCACGGGGGTAGAAATTCGGTCGCTTAGCGCCCCTGGAAAGGGTGGGAATAGGGGCAGTAATGGGGCCGGAGCCACGGGCGCCGGCATTCGTGCCGCTCGGCACAGTCAGTGTGCCGTTTCCGGTGATGCTGACCAGTACCGCCCGGGAACACGGGCCTGTGTGCAACGCCCCCCGGTGTCGACAGCGTTCCGACATTCGGTTGTATCAGGAATGTTTTTGGTGTTTTTTTGTCCCGGTTTTTTTTCTCCCAAGGAAGACCTCGATTAGGGCACGCGGAGGCCAGACCTTTAGCTTAGGATTTTCAGTTGCTCACCTGGCTGCGTCGCAAACCATTTTCTGGCATGAAATGAACTTTCCTGCCGCCATTAACGCCCTAAATAGCCTCCAACCGAATTTTCAGCCCCTGATCTTTCAGTTTGGTGACACTTTAGGTTAAGTATTTGGATAAAATTAGAGGCAGAAACTTTAAATATGCAATTCTGGGGAAAGTGAACATTGAGCCATGAGGTGACCTCAGCTCGGAAGGTCATGGAGCTGTGACAATTGGATCTCATCGTTCACCAATAGAAGCCTGGCTTTCTGCTCCAGATCACTGCTTTGTCACCTCTGTTGGAAAGTGTGTGGTGCTGGGCCAAGGAAAGGATTGAGCTCGGTTGCAATGTGTCCACCCCATGGTCAAATAGTTTACCATCATTCACTGTGTAGACTGCAGTTGTACAACGGGTAACTGGGAGAGATGTAGAGGATGCTGGGTCTACGGATTTATATCCCGGAAGGGGAAAACGAATAAATCCCTCCATGGTCTCACCCCTCCACTCCTCCAGCTCTACACCCCTCCCTATCTCTGTAACCCCCTCCACCCCTACACCCCTCCCTATCTCTGTAACCCCCTCCAGCTCTACACCCCTCCCTATCTCTGTAACCTCCTCCAGACCCTACAACCCTCCCTATCTCTGTAACCTCCTCCAGCCCTACACCCCTCCCCACCTCTGTAACCCCGCTCGCCCTACACCCCTCCCTATCCCTGTAACCCCCTCCAGCCCTACAACCCTCCCTATCTCTGTAAACCATCCAGCCCTACGCCCCTCCCTATCTCTGTAACCCCCTCCAGCCCAACACCCCTCCCTATCTCTGTAACCCCCTCCAGCCCCACAGCCCTCCCTATCTTTGGGCTAGATTTTCCCCAACAAGTTTTGTCGGCGCACTGACCTCAAGCACGCCGACTTTGCGTGCTGGAAACAGCGCTGGCAAAAACCCACCCCATCCTCGCCACTGTGTGCAGTCCCCGGAGTCCTGGTGTGGCGTCGATGTTGAAATGGGGGGGCGGAGCCAAATGCCCGCACCGAAAACACTGCCGGCACCTTCGCCCATGCGCAATGGTGCCTGCCCCGACGTGCGCGCATGCGCAATAGACAGAGATAGAAAGAAAACTTGGCTCCAGCAGCTGCAACTTTCCTCCACTATCCCAGGCCAAATGGCCTCACACAAAAGCTGGCCCGCTGCCTTTCCCGGGAAGACCTTCTCGGGTGGCTCGGTGGGCTCTCTCTCTACCCCCCGCCACCCTCCCACATTAAATGCGCTGCAGCTCCAGCAGCTGCAACTTCTCCTGTGCGTCTTCCCTCCCCTATCCCAGGCCGAATGGCCTCACGCACAGACCGGCTGGCTGCCTTTCCGGGGCAGACTTTAAAGATAAGGTAGGATTTACTTTTTTTATTGTATTTGGTTTGAGCTTTTCCTTAATGTTTGGTGCTTGGTTGTTGAGGTCCTCTCCAGTTCCCTTCCCTCCCCTATCCATGCCCTAATGTCTGTTGAATGTGCGCTGCTTTTTCTTAACTGCCCGCAATGTTTTTCAGAGCTGGCCACATACTCCAGATCCACTTAGGTCAGCGTAAGTGTTAGCCGGCCAAAGTGGCATAAATGGCCAAAACTGACGTAAGTGTCTGGGAACGGCCACTTTTGAAAAAAAAAACTGACCTAAAAAAAATCATACATAACTGACTTACTCTGGAGCAAATTTTGGGGGGACAATGGCATTTTTTAACTTACGCCAGAAAAAACAACTTACTTCAAAAAATTGATGCAAGTCATGGCCAAAAGTGGGCCCGTTGTAACCTCCTCCAGTCCAACACCCCTCCCAATCTCTGTAACCTCCTGCAGCCCAACATCCCTCCCTATCTCTGTAATCTCCTCCAGCCCCTACACCCCGCCCGATCTCTGTAACCCCCTCCAACCTCTACACCCGTCCCTATCTCTGTAACCTCCTCCAGCACCTACATCGCTCCCTATCTCTGTAACCTCCTCCAGCTCCTACACCCCTCCCTATCTCTGTAACCTCCTCCAGCCCCGACACCCCTCCCTATCTCTTAACTCCCTCCAGCTCCTACACCTCTGCCTATCTCTGTAACCTCCTCCAGCCCCTACACCCCTCCCTATCTCTGTAACCCCCTCCAGCCTTACACCCCTCTCTCTCTGTAACCTCCTCCAGCCCTACACCCGTCCCTATCTCTGTAACCTCCTCCAACCCTACACCCCTCCCTATCTCTGTAACCTCCTCCAGAACCTACATCCCTCCCTATCTCTGTAACCACCTTCAGCCCTACAATCCACCCCACCTCTGTAACCTCCTCCAGCCCCTACACCCCTCCCTATCTCTGTAACCTCCTCCAGCCCCTACACCCCTCCCTGTTATAGATGTAAACTTGTATTTACTCTGTACAGACAACAGAGGGCTCATCTCCTGGAATCCCAAGGGATCCCACAATCCCTTGTTAACACAGGTATTTAAGGAGGCTTCACAGGTTGGAGAGGCACTCTGTAGACTTGCAAAAAAAGACTAAGGTCATACTTTACTTCAGTGTTCAGTGTGACTCTTTCTCCATACACAACAACTGGCGACGAGATACAGATAGTGAACCCAAAGATGCAGAGAATAGTGGGCATTCTGGAGAAATTCTCGGAGGGAGATGATTCGGAAACTTTTGTGGAGCGACTCGACCAATACTACGTAGCCAATGAGCTAGATGGGGAAGAGAGCGCTGCCAAAGAAGAGCGATCTTCCTCACCGTCTGTGGGGCATCGACGTATGGCCTCATAAAGAAACTGCTCACTCCAGCGAAATCCATGGAAAAATCGTATGATGATTTCTGCGCATTTGAACCTGAAGGAAAGCGTTCTGATGGCGAGGTACCGGTTCTACACCTACAAAAGGTCTGAAGGCCAGGAAGTGGCGAGTTATGTCGCCGAGCTAAGATGCCTTGCAGGACATTGTGAATTTGAAGGACATTTGGAGCACATGCTCAGAGACTTTTTCGTATTTGGCATTGGCCACGAAACCATACTTCGCAAACTTTTGATTGTTGAGACCCCAACCTTGAGTAAGGCCATAGCGATAGCCCAGGCGTTCATTGCAACCAGTGACAATACTAAGCAAATCTCTCAGCACACAAGTGCTGCTACAAGTACTGTGAACAAAGTGATGTTGTTTTCCATTTGTAATGTACAGGACAGGTCACACATACCTGCAGCTACACGTCCGCAGATGTCTCAGAGTCCACCATCAAGGGTGATGAATGAAAGGCCATTAACACCTTGTTGGCGCTGCGGGGGTGATAATCATTTCCATTCATGCCGGTTCAAAGAGTACGTTTGCAAGGAACAATGGGACACCTCCAACAAGTGTGCAGGCGAGCTGCAAAGTCTGTTAAATCTGCAAACCACCATGTTGCAGAGGAGGACAGATCCACAGAGGATCACAACGAACCAGAGCCTCAAATCGAGTAGGCAGAGGTACATGGGGTGCACACATTCACCATGAATTATCTCATGATAAAGCTGAATGTTGAACTAAATGGACTCCCGGTGTCAATGGAGCTGGACACTGGCGCGAGCCAGTCCATTATGGGCAAAAAGACTTTCAAAAGGTTGTGGTGCAATAAGGCCTCAAGGCCAGTCTTAACTCCAGTCCGCATGAAACTAAGAACTTACACTAAAGAACTGATTCCTGTAATCGGCAGTGCTACCGTAAAGGTCTCCTATGATGGAGCGGTACACCAGCTACCACTCTGGGTGGTACCAGGCGATGGTCCCACGCTGCTTGGCAGGAGCTGGCTGGGAATGATACGCTGGAACTGGGACGACGTCCGAGCACTATCGCCCGCTGACAACACTTCGTGTGCCCAGGTCTTAACAAATTTCCTTCGCTGTTCGAACCAGGCATCGGGAAATTCCAAGGAGCAAAAGTGCAGATCCACCTAATTCCGGGGGCGTGACCCATCCATCACAAGGCGAGAGCAGTACCGTACATGAGAGAAAAGGTTGAGATCAAGCAAGACCGGCTGCAAAGAGAGGGCATAATTTCCCTGATCGAGTTCAATGAGTGGGCCAATCCTATCGTCCCAGTCCTCAAGGGAGACGGCACCGTCAGAATCTGTGGCGATTACAAAGTAACTATCAATCGTTTTTCTCTGCAGGACCAATACCCACTATCAAAAGCCGACAACCTCTTTGCAGTACTGGTGGGAGGAAAGACGTTCACGAAGCTGGATCTGACTTCAGCCTACATGACGCAGGAACTGGAGGAATCATCGAAGGCCCTCACCTGCATCAACACGCACAAAGGTCTTTTTTTTAATAACAGATGCCGGTTTGTAATCCGATCGGTGGCGGCGATATTCCAGAGCTTACTGAAGTCGGTTTTGCACACCGTGGTCTTCCAGGACGACATCTTGGTCACAGGTCGGAACACAGTCGAGCATCTGCAGAACCTGGAGGAGGTTCTTAGTCGACTCAACCGTGTGGGGCTCAGGTTAAAATGCTCGAAGTGTGTTTTCCTGGTGCCTAAAATGGTGTTCCTGGGAAGGAGGATTGCGGCGGACGGCATCAGGCCCACCAACGCGAAGACGGAGTTAATCGAGAATGCACTGAGGCCACAGAACTTGACGGAGCTGCGGTTGTTTCTGGGACTCATGAACGACTTTGGTAACTTCTTACCAGGTTTCAGCATACTGTTAGAATCACTGCATGTCTTACTATGAAAAGGGGACGAATGGGTTTGGGGCAAAAGCCAAGAAAATGCCTTTGTAAAAGCGAGAAAATTGTTATGCTCAAACAAATTGCTTGTGTTGTATGATCCATGTAAGCGTTTGGTACTAGCATGTGATGCGTCGTCATATGGCGTCGGGTGTGTATTGCAACAAGCTAATGATTTCTGGAAACTGCAACCCGTTGCTTATGCATCCAGGAGTCTGTCTAAGGGTGAGAGAGCCTACAGCATGATTGAGAAAGAAGCGTCAGCGTTTGTCTATGGGGTAAAGAAAATGCATCAATACCTGTTTGGGCTAAGTTCGAATTGGAAACTGACCATAAGCCATTCCTATCCCTGTTCTCCGAGAGTAAAGGGATAAATACCAATGCATCGGCCCGCATCCAGAGATGGGTGCTCACATTGTCCGCATACAACTACGCCATCCGCCACAGGCCAGGCACAGAAAACTGCGCCGATGCTCTCAGTAGGCTGCCATTGCCCACCACGGGGGTGGAAATGCACAGCCCGCAGATCTAGCCATGGTTACGCAAGCATTTGAGAGTGAGCAATCACCCGTCACTGCCCGGCAGATCAAAACCTGGACAAACCAGGACCCTTTATTAACTCTTGTCAAAAGCTGTGAGCTTCACGGGAGCTGGTCCAGTGTCCCAGTAGAAATGCAGGAAGAGATAAAGCCGTTCCAGCGGCGCAAAGATGAAATGTCTATATAGGCAGACTGCTTTCTGTGGGGAGATCGAGTAATGGTTCCCAAAAAGGGCAGAGACACCTTCATCAATGACCTTCACAGTACCCACCCAGGCATCGTAATGATGAAAGCGATAGCCAGATCCCACATGTGGTGGCCCGGTATCGATGCGGACTTAGATCCTGCGTTCACAGATGTAATACATGCTCGCAGTTAAGCAGCGTACCCAGGGAGGCGCTGCTAAGTTTATGGTCTTGGCCCTCCAAACCGTGGTCTAGGGTACACGTCGACTATGCAGGCTCTTTCTTGGGAAAAATGTTCCAAGTGGTTGTAGACGCGTACTCCAAGCGGATTGAATGTGAAATAATGTCGGCTAGCACGTCCGCTGCCACTACTGAAAGCTTGCGGGCCATGTTTGCCACACACAGCCTACCCGATGTCCTGGTGAGCGACAACGGGCCATGTTTTACTAGTGCTGAGTTAAAAGAATTCATGACCAGTAATGGGATCAAACATGTCACATCTGCCCCGTTTAAACCAGTGTCCAATGGTCAGGCAGAGCGAGAGCAGTGCAAACCATCAAGCAAGGCTTGAAGAGGGTAACTGAAGCTCACTGCAGACTCACCTATCCCGAGTCCTGCTTACCTATCGCACGAGACCCCACTCACTCTCTGGGATCCCACCTGCTGAACTGCTCATGAAAAGAGCACTTAAGACAAGGCTCTCGTTAGTTCACCCTGATCTACATGAACAGGCAGAGAGCAGGCGGCTTCAACAAAGTGCATACCATGATAGCGCAAATGTGTCACGCGAGATTGAAATCAATGATCCTGTATTTGTATTAAATTATGGACAAGGTCCCAAGTGGCTTCCCGGCACTGTAGTGGCCAAAGAGGGGAGCAGGGTGCTTTGGGTCAAACTTTCAAATGGACTCATTCAACGGAAACACTTGGACCAAATCAAACTCAGATTCACAGACTATCCTGAGCACCCCACCTTTGACCCTACCTTTTTTGATCCCTCAACATACACACCAGTGGCAACCAGCACCACGGTTGACCACGAAGCAGAACCCATCATCCACAGCAGCCCTGCAGGGCCCAACACACCAGGCAGCCCAGCAAGGCCAGCTGCACAGCAGCCCAGCGAGGGCCCAACAAATGATTTAACAACACCAGCTTTCACACCGAGACGATCAACCAGGGCAAGAAGGTTGACTCACATTGTAAATAGTTACACAATTGACTTGCGGGGAGTGTTGTTATATATGTAAACTTGTATTTACTCTGTACAGCCACCAGAGGGCTCATCCCCTGGAGTCCCAAGGGATCCCATAATCCCTTGGGAGCACAGGTATTTAAGAAGGCTTCACAGGTTGGAAAGGCACTCTGGGGACCTGCAATAAAAGACTAAGGTCACTCTTTACTTTGAGCTCACAGTGTCTGACTCTTTCTCCATGCACAACACTCCCTATCTCTGTAACCTCCTCCAGCCCCTACACCCCTCCCTTTCTCTGTAAGCTCCTCCAGCCCCTACACCCCTCCCTTTCTCTGTAAGCTCCTCCAGCCCTACACCCCTCCCTATTTCTGTAACCACCTCCAGCCCTACACCCCTACCTCTGGAACCTCCTCCAGCCCCTACACTCTCCCTATCTCTGTAACACCCTCCAGCCCCTAAACCCCTCCCCCCCCATCTCTGTAACCTCCTCCAGCCCCTACACCCCTTCGAGATGTCTGCACTCCTCCAACTCTGGCCAGGATCCCAGGATGCCAGACACCCATTGCTGGCTCCCTCGCTGGGCTATGCTCCATGTGTGAACGAGATCGGGCATCCGACTGGGAGCCTCTTCCCCCAGCACCGACTGTCAGAGGGTTTGGTGCGTGCCCCCTCACCCCCCTGATGCCCCCTCGCCTACCCAGGTGCCCCCTTGCCCACCCAGGTGCCCCCTCACCCCCCTGTGCCCCCTCACCCCCCTGTGCCCCCTCACCTCCCGGTGCCCCCTCTTCCCCTGGCACAGCCTATCGGAGGGTTGGCTGAGTGCTGCCTCAGGATTTACCATCCAATTATTTTACGGTCAGCAAACAAGTGAGTAAAAATATTCCTGGTCTTGGGGAGGGTGGAGAACAGCTGGCAAACGTAAACTGTTTGCTATGCCCCCCACCCCGATAACAGCCCAATGACTGAGGGAGCTCTCGCAGGTGCTGAGTGCACCAAGAAAGGTCTGGACCATGAGCAGTGTTATATAAACGTCTCAATGGTTTTATCTCCATGGCACCAGGGAGACTCCATTGCACTTGGCCACAGGCTCTGGGCGCAGCTTTGGGCTGCGGAGCCATCAATGGCAAGTCGATGTACCTCTCATCCAGAGCCCTGTCTGTGTCTCTCACACAGCAGCTGTAAAACTCCCAGCCTCAGTTATAAACCTGGGATCTGCAGGTTAATACAGTCTGAGAACCACACGGAACTCACCCAGTGACCTCTCGCGCTCTTCTCTTCTTTCCTTGGCCAATCTTTGTCGGTCATCTGTCTTCGAAGACTGGATGTCTAAAAATACACAAAATTAACGACACTTTACAGAAAACCAGGCAGCCACAACCGTTACATTGAAGATGAGCCGTGCCTGTAGCAAAGACCGGACTGATGATAAGTGAACACACTCCCAAGACTGCTCATATCAGCAGAGTATGCTAGCACAGGCTTCATAACAATTTACAATCTTGAACAAAGAACATGCATTTATACCTTGCCTTTCACAACCTCGAGGGTGACACCCACTGAGCGAATGCTCAGAATGTAAAGGGATCCATTTGTTCCCATCAGATGTTACTGTTGAGGAAAGGGTTTTCCGCCAGCTGTCACTTCAGCCGTGGAATCTTTAACAGAGGAAGCCGAGACCAAAGTGCACTGCCATTGCTAGCAGAATGTGGCTTGATGTGGGAGGGGAGAAAGGACAAGAGAGAGGGAGGGAGGAAGGATGGAAGGAAGGAAGGATGGAAGGAAGGAAGGATGGAAGGAAGAAAGGGAGAAAGACTTGCATTTATATAGCGCATTTCACGACTACCAGACATGTCAAAGCTCTTTACAGCCAAGGAAGTACTTTTGGAGTGCAGTCACTGTTGTAATGTAGGAAACGCAGCAGCCAACTTGTGCACAGTCAGCTCCCACAAACAGCAATGTAATGATGAGCAGATAATCTGTTTTTGTTATGTTGATTGAGGGATAAATATTGGCCAGGACACCGGGGATAACTCTCCTACTCTTCTTCCAAATAGTGCCATGGGATCTTTTACATCCACCTGAGAGAGCAGGCGGGGCCTCGGTTTAACCTCATCCGAAAAATAGAAAAGCAGAGTATTTTTTAAATGGTGAGAGATTGGAAATTGTTGGTGTTCAGAGGGACCTGGGTGCTCTTGTACAGCAATCACTGAACGTTAACATGTAGGTACAGCAAGCAATTAAGAAAGCAAATGGTTTGTTGGCTTTATTACAAGAGGATTTGAGTATAAGAGTAAAGACGTCTTATTGCAATTATATCGGGCCCTGGTGAGACCACACCTGAGTATTGTGTACAGTTTTGGTCTTCCTACCAAAGGAAGGATATACTCACCATAGAGGGAGTGCAACGAAGGTTCACCAGATTCTTGGGATGGGGGGATTGTCCTATGAGGAGAGATTGAGTAGGTTAGGCCTATATTCTCCAGAGTTTAGAAGAATGAGAGGTGATCTCATTGAAACAGACAACATTCTTACAGGGCTTGACAGGGTAAATGCAGGGAGGATGTTTCCCCCGGGCTGGTGAGTCTAGAACCAGGGGTCACAGTCTCAGGATAAGGGGTCGGCCATTTAGGACTGAGATGAGGAGAAACTTCTTCACTCAGAGGGTGGTGAATCTTTGGAATTCTCTACCCCAGAGGGCAGTGAAGGCTCAGTCTTTGAGTATATTCAAGAAGGGGGGGGAGGGGGGGAGAGTAAATTAGGTGTTAATGGCCTCAGTGGGGCACTGCAGGGGCGCTAACATCAAAGCACTTCCGAATTTCAGGTGACTTGTATTCAGCAATCATCCTTCAATCCTTCACATGGGCTGATTCCAGCTCTTAAAGGGGAGGTTATATCAAGCTGCAGCTGCTCATGTTCAGCAGTGTGGCATTTGAAGAAGAGCTGAGAGCAAGTGGAAGAACTTTTTGGTATGGCTGCTGCAAATCGAGCTTGTCGTAGCATTGGAGCCATCGATGGGGGCAGTGGAACAAAGGAGGGAAGTACTGTACCCAGCAACTGGAAGGAGGCCATTGCCCCAGGTCTTCAGATCCATGTGAAGGGAAGTGGCCCAGGAGGTGTTGGCCAGCACTGTAGGGTCAACGAACCCTCACACAGTGCCAGAAGAGATTCAATGACCTCAGTCGGAAGGTGAAGCTGAGAACATATTTCCACACTGACCTCTGAACCTCTGTCTGTGCGCACTGTGCAAACTATCACTCCCCCATCACTCACCCACCAAACATGTGCAGCTACTCAAATTCACACCCTCATCTCATGCCTTGCCTACATTCACTGTTATTCAAACACGGCAGGCATATCTCCCAGACACGTAGCTGGACTCTTACTCACACAAATTCTTTGCAAGCCAAGATGGCACATAACGGAGGGAGCAACAGAGGACAGCGGGGGTGAACCTCAGCTGCAGGAGCTGTCTAACCTGGAGGAGCGAATGCTGTGGCTCATTGGGCAGCAGCAAACTATCACTCCCCACCCCAAACACCCGCCCCCTCGCCCTCCCCCCGAACACCTGCCCCCTCCCCCTTCCCCCAAACACACGCACCCTCCTCCCCCGAACACCTGCCCCCTCGCCCTCCCCCGAAACACCCGCCCCCTCCTCCTCCCCCGAACACCCGCCCCTCCCCCTCCCCCCAAACACACGCCCCCTCCTCCTCCCCCCGAACAGCCGCCCCCTCCCCCTCCCCCAAAACACACGCCTCCTCCTTCTCCCCCGAACACCCGCCCCTCCCCCAAACACCCGCCCCCTCCCCCTCCCCCCAAACACACGCCCCCTCCTCCTCCCCCCGAACAGCCGCCCCCTCCCCCTCCCCCAAAACACACGCCTCCTCCTTCTCCCCCAAACACCCGCCCCCTCCTCCTCCCCCAAACACACGCCCCCTCCTCCTCCCCCGAATACCCTCCTCCTCCCCCGAACACCCGCCCCCTCGCCCTCCCCCCAAACACACGCACACTCCCCCTCCCCCCAAACACCCGCCCCCTCCTCCTCCCCTCGAACACCCGCCCCCTCCTCCTCCCCCGAACACCCGCCCCTCCCCCTTCCCCCAAACACACGCACCCTCCTCCCCCGAACACCTGCCCCCTCGCCCTCCCCCGAAACACCCACCCCCTCCTCCTCCCCCGAACACCGGCCCTCCCCCTCCCCCCAAACACACGCCCCCTCCTCCTCCCCCCAAACAGCCGCCCCCACCCCCTCCCCCCAAACACACGCCCCCTCCTCCCCCCCGAACAGCCGCCCCCTCCCCCTCCCCCCAAACACCCGCCCCCTCCTTCTCCCCCGAACACCCGCCCCCTCCTCCTCCCCCAAACACCCGCCCCCTCCTCCTCCCCCAAACACCCGCCCCTCGCCCTCCCCCCAAACACACGCACCCTCCCCCTCCCCCCAAACACCCGCCCCTTCCTCCTCCCCTCGAACACCCGCCCCTCTCCCTCCCCCAAACACCCGCCCCCTCCCCCTCCCCCAAACACCCGCGCCCATCCTCCTCCCGAAAACCCGCCCCCCTCCCCCTACCCCCGAACACCCGTCCCCTCCCCCTCCCCCCGAACACCCGCCTCCTCCTCCCGAACACCCGCCCCCTCCTCCTCCCCCCGAACACACGCCTCATCCCCCCGAACACCCGCCCCCTCCCCCTCCCCCAAACACCCGCCCCCCTCCTCATCCCCCCAAACACCCGCCCCCTCCTCCTCCCCCCGAACACCCCCTCCTCCCCTCGAACACCCGCCCCCTCCTCCTCCCCCCGAACACCCGCCTCCTCCTCCCGAACACCTGCTCCCTCCTCCTCCCCCCAAACACCCGCCTCCTCCTCCCGAACACCCTCCCCCTCCTCCTCCCCCGAACACCCGCCTCCTCCCTCCGAACACCCGCCCCCCTCCCCCTCCCCCCGAACACCCGTCCCCTCCCCCTCCCCCAAACACCCGCCCGCTCCTTCCCCCGAACTCCCTCCCCCTCCCCACGAACACCCGCCACCTCCCCCTCCCCCAAACACATGCTCCCTCCTCCTCCCCCCGAACACCCGCCCCCTCCCCCTCCCCCTCCCCCCGAACACATGCCCCCTCCTTCTCCCCCGAACACCCGCCCCCTCCTCCTCCCCCGAACACCCTCCTCCTCCCCCCAAACACCCGCCCCCTCCTCCTCCCCCGAACACCCTCCTCCTCCCCCCAAACCCCCGCCCCCTCCTCCTCCCCCCGAACACCTGTCCCCTCCCCCTCCCCCCAAACACCCGCCCGCTCCTCCCCCCGAACTCCCTCCCCCTCCCCACGAACACCCGCCACCTCCCCCTCCCCCAAACACATGCCCCCTCCTCCTCCCCCCGCCCCTCCCCCTCCCCTCCCCCCGAACACATGCCCCCTCCTTCTCCCCCGAACACCCGCCCCCTCCTCCTCCCCCGAACACCCTCCTCCTCCCCCCAAACACCCGCCCCCTCCTCCTCCCCCGAACACCCTCCTCCTCCCCCCAAACCCCCGCCCCCTCCTCCTCCCCCCGAACACCCGCCCCCTCCCCCTCCCCCCGAACACCCGCCCCTCCCCCTCCCCCCGAACACAAACTGTGTCAGCTCCTTAACTGGGAAACAGCATTAGTAATAATTAAGGCAAACCTATAATTCACAGCTAGTTATCCTGATTAAAACTAAAGTGGAATTATATAGCTCCCTCATAATAGTTGTTAAAGGTGCACGATCTCAATCCTTTATCGTCGCTGGGACACAATCCTGGAACTCCCTCCCTAACAGCACTGTGGGAGTACCTTCACCACACGGACTGCAGCAGTTCAAGAAGGCGGCTCACCACCACCTTCTCAAGGGGCAATTAGGGATGGGCAATAAATGCCGGCCTTGCCAACGAGGTCCACATCCCAGGTATGAATATATTAAAAAACTATATAATACAAGAAAACATCACCAAATATACACACCCGATTATATAAAGCATGTCGAATGGCATGCTTTGGGCATGATGTCAGTGCACCCACAGATAGCTGTTTACTCTTCACAACAACATTGGTTGGTTAAACACCCCTCTAATAGATGCACTGATCCGATCGTCAGAATCCCTGCGATACTGCAGCTGGCATTCAAAAGGCAAATCAGATGGGTCACACCTGACCTATGACTTAATGTCGCTCAGCAATTTTTCAAACTCATGACGACAGATTGAGAAGTTTTTCCGCGCAGCAACCATTGTTCAGGCACTAACTGGCCGCCTCAGTCTCCAACATGGTGGGCAGGAAGCACGCGTCATTCCCCGCCGCAAGTACAACACAAAAACATCGGTCACAACTGGCCACACGGGAAACAAGCCCTGGACCTGTTGTAGGCCCTCCATCTCCCCTCCCCTCCCTCCCGCACTCTCCCAGTCTCCCACTCCCCCTCTCTCCCACTCCCCCTCCCAGTCCCCACCTCTGCCACTCCCCCCTCCACCACTCCCCCGTCCTCCTCCCACTCCCCACTCCCCTCTCCCAATCCCACCTCCCCCCTCTCCCACTCCCCCCTCTCCCAGTCCCCCCTCTCCCAGTCCCCACTCCCCCCTCGCCCAGTCCCCACTCCCCTACTCCCCCCTCTCCCAGTCCCCACTCCCCCCTCTCCCAGTCCCCACTCCCCCACTCCCCCCTTTCCCAGTCCCCACTCCCACACTCCCCCCTCTCCCAGTCCCCACTCCCCCCTCTCCCAGTCCCCACTTCCCACTCTCCTACTTCCCCCTTCCCCACTCCCCCCTCCCCCAGTCCTCCCTCTCCCAGTCCCCACTCCCGCACTCCCCCCTCTCCCAGTCCCCACTCCCCCCTCTCCCAGTCCCCAATCCCCCTCTCCCAGTTCCCACTCCCCCACTCCCCCCTTTCCCAGTCCCCACTCCCCCACTCCCCCAGTCCTCACTCCCCCACTCCCTCCTCTCCCAGTCCCCACTCCCCCCTCTCCCAGTACCCACTCCCCCGTCCCCCACTCCCCCAGTCCTTCCTCTCCCAGTCCCCACTCCCCCCTCCCCTCTCCCCACTCCCCCACACCCCCTCTTCCAGTCCCTCCTCCCCCACTCCCCCAGTCCCTCCTCTCCCACTCCCCCTCTCCCCTCTCTCACTCCTCCTCTTCCATTTCCCCCTCTCCCACACTCTGCACACCCTCCTCTCCCCCTCCCCATCTCCACTCCTTCCCCCTGCCATTCCCCCCCACTCCGCACACCCCCTCTTCTACTCCTCTCCCCCTCCCACTCTCCCACTCCTCCCATTTCCCCAGTCCCCCCTCCCCCAGTCCCCCCGCTCCACTCCCCACTCTCCCCCTCTCCCATTCCCCAATTCCCATCTCTCCCAGTCTTCCTCTCCCCTTACCTAGTCCCCTGTTGTAGGCATTAGGCACCTGCTGAATATATCAAAACACTAGGCATTCGGCACCTGCTGAATATATTGAAACTCATATAAGTTTAAAGTGGCCACATATAAAATGGCTGCCCAAGCATGATGGGAACTCAGTTAGTCAAGTAATGAACTGGGGCTGACCGAGCAATGACCGAGCAATGACCTAGTGAGGCCCACTACCAGGAATGCCTTGGATACAAGATAATTATAACGAACCATTATAGTACACTGGTATAATCAGTGACTTCACACAGCCGAGCCCCGAGGAACAGAGATAAGGGGGGAACCTGCCTCACATAACAAGGTCATTAATCAGCCCGAGCTGACAAAAACCGAACATACAGCCCCTGAGGTATCAGGAGAATTCTATTGGGTTAAAGAAACCTATATGTAATCTATAATCGGTATGATTGGATTGTGTCCAGCCGAAGTGGGCTGAGTAACTGTAAAGAACTATTGTAAAACATATAAATATCGATGAGTTTCTTTGTTCGTCGGAGAGAAGTGCCTGGATCCAGTCCTGAGGCTTCCTCCCCGCTAGCAAAAATAAAGGCCATATTGGCGTTGGAACCGACTCTGAGTGTTGAGTGATTCTTCTGAGAAAACATTCACGCTAACAGTGGCGTCACGAACAGGATTTCGGGGTCGCTGATGCTCTTGGAGAAACCGGGTAAGTATACCTTAAACAAAATTTTATAACGGGTGCGGAAGGTGGATGCTGGTTGATCGACACGAGGAGACGGTCCAATATCTCAAACACCTAGCCTGAGACTGAATTAAGAGGACTTTAGTCCCACGTGACGGCCAGGAACTAAGTAGGTGCCGGGAACACACTTGGACCGTGGGATCGTGATACCGAAAGACATCTTCCGGACCCAGTAGTGTGATTTGAAATATACCCCGGGGTAGAACCAAGCGGTGTACAGCGGCTGACGGAATCCAAACCTGTGAACAGGGTCGGACCAACGGGCAGAGAGGTGGTAGGTAGTCGTTAAGGATACGTAGAGCACTGCGGGAATTGCTTTAACGCGTTTTAAGAATTGTATAAGTTTGTGTAACAGCAGAACTTGTGACCTGACAGTAGCCAGGAGACGGTCTACTACAAGTTACGCTAGGTAGAAAGCGGACCTCTGAGAGTAGATTCCTAACGGTTCTAGTCCTACCCAGGAATGGCCACGAAAGCAAGTAACCTCGAGTGGGGACCAGAAGGGTCCCTTACCCGCCACCTGGCTGAAAAACAAAAGAAACTAATCGAGAAGATGATTAGAGCAGGGTGGAATCCTCAGGACCTGCCAGCAAATCAAAGCGAATGATGGGAGAAGGAAAAGAAAGACAAAGAGGAAAAGGCAGTAATTTTGATACTGCGAGCCCACGTAAAACTAACAGAGGAAGTAAATCAATATGTAAGAAATAAAAAAAAAACCTGATAGTGATTATCTTAAGTGAAGTATGGATCCAAGAATAGAGCCGGCCAAAAAAAAAATTAATAAGCTTTGTTGAATGAAGAGAGACTTTTGTGAATGTCTGTCGTTGAGAGTCCTTGTGTGATTTTTTGACTGCGGAATGAATTTTTTAATGTTTTCATGTTTCCGAAAGTCTGGTTGGTAGAGGAATGCAACTGTCTGTTTATTTTAGCTCCACCCACTTTTCCAAACAGAGTGAAAGTTTTTTTTAACCCTTTGTAGTGTTGTCCTGTATGTGGGAAGTTTTAAGACATTTTAAGTTAGAAACGCAGGTGTGGGTTTATTCGGATGATAAGTTACGGAGCTAGGAAATGTACAAAGGATCGGTTTGTTGAGCAAAAGATAAAAATACATGGTCCCGGTGGTTAAAAAAAAAGAATTTATTTGACACGCTCGCTCACTTGTCGAAAACATGCAATGATTGATTACATTGGGTTGAAAGACATAAATTTAGTCTCGGAATGAGATAAAGAATGCCTTTAAAAAAAAAAGCTTCTAGCTCAAAAAAAAAAGTTTTAAATAAAGACTGAAATTATAAAGTTTGAATTGGGATTTTGAGATATTCAGAGAAGGCACAGCAAAATACTGAGGTGGATTCAAAAAAAAATTATTAAATTAAATCTGATCTCTTAAAGAAAAAAGGAGATATAAAACTAAAAGGTTTGGAAACAATCTAGAAATACCTTCAGGGATCAGGTCAAGCTCCTGGGCGAGTGGCGAGCTATCTGCGAAGGTGTAAAAGGGACTTTTGAAAAATGTTAAAAACAGCAAGCTTTAGCAGTTTAGAAGAGACATTTTAACGACTTTGAAACTGGATCATTTTGAGATAACGAAAAGCAGCCCTCAAAGCCTAATTGCTGGACTCCATTCTAGTTATGGAGACAAAAAAAAGATAAAGACGCCACTTTGAAAGTAAACAAATGATTTTAAATTAACAAATTTATGGAGTCACGAGCCCTCTGTGTAAAATACAAAACCTAATTTGAAGAAAGGAGATCTGAAAAAAAAAGATGAAATGTACTGAAAAAAAAGTGTTTGTGATGGAAAAAGACATAACTTACTAAATACTAGTTGATGTTTGCTGTGAAAAAGATATTGGTTTAATTAGGAAAAGGAAAAAAAAATTGGAAGAGGTAAAAGACACTCTACAGTGATAATGATTTTAAATTACGAGAAAATTTCACTGCAGTTTGAAAAGACTTCCGAAATGGACGTTGTTTATCAAGAAAAGTCCCGAACAGTCTAAACAAGCAGGAAGGTTTTGAAGATAACGAGGAGAAAAGATCGAAGCTATGCGAACTCAGCACAGAAAGAAAAAACTGGGAATGAGAGAATCTTACTGAATTTTTAAATTCTTATAGAAAATGGAACTGGCACGGATGTTTAGATTTTGTGCTGAAAGAGAAATGAAACACAAGATTTGCCCAGTGAACGGGACCGTAAAAAAAACCGAAATGTTGGAATGTATGAAAATAACAAGAAGAAAAGATCTAAGGCTATGCTAACTCGGCACAAAAAGAAAAAATGGAACTGGCACAGAAGTTTAGATTTTGTGCTGAGAGAGAAATTAAAAAAAAATTGAATTTCAGTAAACAAGATAGCTATTAAAAATGTGTGGTCTCGTTTTAAATCAACTTAAAAAAAACAATTCTTTGGCAAGTACTTGAATTAGAAGTTAAGAAAAAATTGGAGTTCAATCTAAAATGCTGTCTTTCCCGATGAGAAGATTTTTATTATGACCACTTTACTAATGATTTATGCTGTTTTAACAGATTCCTAATTTCTCAGCAAGTTTTGAAGGCACAAAGACTTAAAAAAAAAAGAATTTTTCGGATGATTACGTGAAGTCACGTAATGACATCAGGCTTTCTTACAAACCTGTAAAGGAGATAACCCTTTCCATTGACAGCTGTTTTATACTGGACATTATTAATTTGGATTTCTTAATAAAATAAAGACTCACCTGACAGACAGAGGAAATGGTGGGATATTCAGAATAAAAATAAAACGGAACTAGCTGGTCAAGAGTTAAAAGCTAAGATAAACAGGCTGGAAGAGATGTTTTAAAAAACGGGACTAGACGGATAGTGCAGTGCGCAGCCATAGCACCATCACCTATGGCAATAGAGCCAATGTACCCCACGGTGGGTAGGTGTAGTCCACAAACCCAACCTAATGGTAAAGCAGACAGCGATGTTTGGAGGAATAATGGTGGCATTGGTGTTGATTGGAATTTGGATAATATTTAGATGGGTCATCATGCAGGCTCGAGCACAGCAGACTCAAACGCAAAACCGACGGCAGCCCAGACAGGGACATGAAATGATAGAGATGGTATGACTATAAAGAATATGGTTAACCTAATCCTTACCTCCGATTCCACAGAGTGACAGCGACACAAGTAGACCAGAACCCAACACCTGGTGACGACCAGGCTATCTGTTTAAAATTTTCAGATAAAACACTCACCAAGATGGGACCGCAGTGGTGACTTCGACTCTGGGGACTCATGATACTGGGAACCTCAACACCCACGCAAACACTGGATGATACCAACGGATTGCAGCGCACTCAGGAAATAAACAACTACATGAACTATGGAGTCTTGTTTAATTTAACGGATGGAATGTGCATCCCAGCAGCCAAGGACTGGAGCAAGGCCAGGACTTATTTTAATGCACGGTAACAATTGAATCCTAATGAGAACCGGGTATGTGTACAGTGCTCCACGGGTATAAGGAGCAGCTGCATTAAACGGAGGGATGTCAAAGGGCCCGATGAATGTACTTTCGGCATAATTTGCGCGCCTCCGGGACAGTCCCAGCAATCAGCCATCTGCAAAAGGGGAGTGGGGCTGTGTGGGTACTACGAGGAGATGGGGGCGGCTGCAATATCATTGTATGTTTGCTTCTCACCCCCTCCGACACCGCGCCCCACAAGAACCACTACATTGCCCGAGGAACTGCCTTGTCCCAAAACTACTAAGGGACCAGAAAATGGGATTGTAATGTACAACGAAGGGGAATTATTGTATGATAATGTTAAACATGAAATTGTGCCTGCTCTGATCAATATTTCAGGCATCCAGATGCCA
The DNA here is from genome assembly GCF_044704955.1 of Pristiophorus japonicus. Taxonomy (NCBI): domain Eukaryota; kingdom Metazoa; phylum Chordata; class Chondrichthyes; family Pristiophoridae; genus Pristiophorus; species Pristiophorus japonicus. The sequence goes on along the minus strand of NC_091987.1, from coordinate 152,697,559 downwards.
GAATACTGTACAGAACAGTCAAGGAAAATGTACAATGTATTAAGTAGAGTTGTAATGCAGCAGGCTGCCGATGCAATGGGTGCCAGTAGATTCCGAGGACAGGGGTCAGCCCCCAGGATAAAGAGGGGAATAGTTAATGATGTTGCTACCGGCTTCAATACAGGGACCTCCGTAGTAAACTCGATAGACATACAAGGGTTAAACGAGAGGGGTGATGAAGGGGTTATTAGAAAGGGTGGAGCAAAACCAGGAAGACCAAGCCAACCTAGGAAAGGAGGGTGCCGAAATCCAGTTGGATGGCATCTCAGTCCTGGAAGCTCACGCCAAAACCATCAATCACCTTATTGATAGAGAAAAAGAAGATACAGGAAAGCAAAGACAGGGGCAACTCTGTCACGCTTATGGTCTGTGGATGGTGGGACAGATCCGCCACAATCTCGACCAGATCCAATGCGGGGAGGTACCCGATTGGATAGACAGTTCACATTTAGCTCAGTTGGCTAACCAGAGGGGGACACTGGATAATTGTACTCTGAAGGGACTGACCCGAGTACACCCATCAATTCCAGATTGCCAGATGGGTAGGAATACTGGGATAGGGATAGTCCTGATGATCCCTATAGCCACGCCGGACTCAGGGCCGTTCCCCCTATACCAACTAGAGAATATCGGAGTAATACGGGAAAATGTCTCCATACATTACTATCTGACCACCACCTCTGCCATTGGTCGAAACAACATACTTACCGGAATTTCCCTAACAGAATGCAAGCAAAGGGGGGAGATCACAGTATGTCCTCACCCGGTGGGCCGAGGTGAGCTAGACGAGTGCGGGTTTAACCGAACCGACGGGTGTGTCCTAGAAATAGTGCCCGCACACATGCACTTCGCGAGGGCAGGCTACGGAGGGAAGGGAAGATACTGCGTCTCTACTACCGAGCGTTCATACCAGTATAATGACCTGCAGTGCCCGATACCGCAGCTGAACTTTTGCTTTGCGCCGCTACGACCTGTCGCGATCGGGCAAGCGCATATCACCCAGGTTAGGCGCCGGAAGCCCAAGTTATTGATGTAACCGATCAGCTCCACGATCATTTGCAGGATTATGGCGAGCCAGATCAGGTCCCTATCCCACATCTAACCGAAGTATTACGAGAATTGAGGCTCAGGGTGGGTCAATCCGGAAAGCTCTACCACCAACTGCAAACTAAAATCAAAGTACTGGAAGAAGATATCGATGAAGACTTACAAAGTCAGAGTTGGTGGAGAAAGGTCTGGGACTGGGGAATAAATGTGAACATCCATCCTTGGATTCGAATAATTTCACACATACTGATCGGGATACAATTGATCTTAGCAATAACATGGGGCATAATGGCCTGCCAGGCATGCAGGCACCACGCACAACGAAGAGGGACCCATGCCCGCTTCCCAAATACTAAACAAGCCTGTCTAATAGAGGGGCAGGAGGATTTGGCCTTTGTCAATTTGATTTAAGCAACCGGGACTCCTGAAACCGCGTGACTGGCCAGCACGTTGAGGCAGGGAGTACCGGGCCGTGCAAAAAATCTAATAAAAGTAGGGCGGTCGGTTAAAGGGGGACTAGGACTAGTCCCTTTACCGAAAGGAGGGAATTGTTGTAGGCATTAGGCACCTGCTGAATATATCAAAACACTAGGCATTAGGCACCTGCTGAATATATCTAAACTCATATAAGTTTAAAGTGGCCACATATAAAATGGCTGCCCAAGCATGATGGGTACTCAGTTAGTCAAGTAATGAACTGGGGCTGACCGAGCAATGACCGAGCAATGACCCTGTGAGGCCCACTACCAGGAATGCTTTGGATACAAGATAATTATAACGAACCATTATAGTACACTGGTATAATCAGTGACTTCACACAGCCGAGCCCCGAGGAACAGAGATAAGGGGGGAACCTGCCTCACATAACAAGGTCATTAATCAGCCCGAGCTGACAAAAAACGAACATACAGCCCCTGAGGTATCAGGAGAATTCTATTGGGTTAAAGAAGCCTATATGTAATCTATAATCGGTATGATTGGATTGTGTCCAGCCGAAGTGGGCTGAGTAACTGTAAAGAACTATTGTAAAACATATAAATATCGATGAGTTTCTTTGTTCGTCGGAGAGAAGTGCCTGGATCCAGTCCTGAGGCTTCCTCTCTGCTAGCGAAAATAAAGGCCGCATTGGCGTTGGAACCGATTCTGAGTGTTGCGTGATTCTTTCGAGAAAACATTCACGCTAACATCCTCCCTCCCCCAGTCCCCCCTCTCCCCTCCCTCAATCCCCACTCCCCCTCTCCCGATCCCCATTCCCCACTCTCCCCAACTCCCGGTCCCCCCTACCCCAGTCTCCACTCCCCAGTCTCAACTCCCCAGTCCCCACTCCCCAGTCCCCTCTCTCACAGTCTCCACTCCCCAGTCCCCTCTCTCCCAGTCTCCACTTCCCGCTCCCCTCTCTCCCAGTCACTGAATATATTTAAGAAGGAGATAGGTAGATTTCTAGACACAAAAGGCATCAAGGGGTATGAGGAGAAAGCGGGAGTATGATGCTGAGGTAGAGGATCAGCCATGATCATATTGAATGGCAGTGCAGGCTCGAAGGGCCGAATGGCCTACTACTGCTCCTATTTTCTATGTTTCTTTGAGCCAGGCACAGTGAGCGTGACTGTACACAGGGGATTGTGTCGGTGACTCTACTATCGGTGAAATTATGGGTATGAGTGAGGTTATGTTTCAAGAGCATTGTGGCATCAGGATTAGGTCGGTCACACTTTAAACTCCGCAGACTCAAACTGTTTCACCACGGTGAGGTTCCATCTCACTGATGTGACGGTATATTCGAAACATCCCCACACCCACCTCTTCAAACCCAAACTTCCCACAAGGAGCCCAGGAACAATAAACTCCAGGACACCAATTACAAAGCAGTACTCTCACTGGGGGAGCACATGACATTAACCTATGGTGTGGGGCTGGAGTCACGTGTGGCCCAGACCAGGGAGGGGATGGGAGGTTACCGGCCCCGCACGACATCAGTGACCTAGTTGGGTTTTACAACAATCTGGCAGCTTCATGGTCACTTTCAAAGAAAACTGAATTCAAATTCTTAAATTGAGGTGTATAAAATTAGGGCCAGGCTTATTAGTGCTGCAAAAATAGCCAACGCACTCCACCCTTTCTGTCTGATTGGTCCCCTTGGAGGATTGGTCCCCCCCTCTCTCCCAGTGCCCCCAACGCCCCCCCCTGACTCCCCCTCTCTCCCAGTACCCCCCTCTCTCCCCCTCCCCCTCTCTCTCCCATTCCCCCTCTCTCCCCCTCCCTCTCTCTCTCCCATTCCCCCTGTCTCTCCCCCAACTCCCCCCTTTCTCTCTCCCACTTCCTCTCTCTCTCCCAGTCCCCCCTCTCTCCCAGATCCCACTCTCACTCCCCTCCCCCCTCTCTCTCTCCCAGACCCCTCTCTGTCTCCCACTCCTCCCTCTCTCTCTCCCCCACTCCCCCTCTCTCACAGTCCCCCCATCTCTCTGTCCCCCCCTCTCTCCTAGTCCCCCCCCCCCCCGCTCTCCCAGTCCCCCGGATCTCTCCCAGTATCCCCCTATTCTCTCCCACTCCCACCTCTCCCTCCCACTTCCCTCCTCTCTCCACTCCCCCCACCTCTCTCCCAATTCCCCCCTCTCTCCCACTCCCCCCTTCCCAGTTCCCTGCTCACTCCCAGACCCTCTCTCTCTCCCACACCACCCCTCTCTCTCTCCCCCACACCCCCCCTCTTTCCCAGTCCTCCCCCCTCTCTCGCAGTCCCCCCCTCTCTCCCACTCCCCCTCTCTCTCCCACTATCCCCCCTCTCTCCCAGTCCCTCCCTCTCTCCCCCTCCCCCTCTCTCTCCCACTACCCCCCTCTCTCCCAGTCTCCAGCTCTCTCCCAGACCCCTCCCTCTCTCCCAGTCCCCCCCTGTCTCTCTCCCAAACCCCTCTCTCTCTCCCAGTCCACCCCCTCTCTCCCATTCTACCCCTTTCTCCCACTCCCCCCTTTCCATTCTCCCCCTCTCACAGTCCCCCTCCCTAGAATAGAATGAACAAGTATTTGGTGAAGTTGCGGCTATAAAGAGGGTGAAGGAAAGATAATGTCAGCCACCCTCGCCCCTGTAATGGGCCGCCCCTTTGATGTAAGGGATTTTCTTTGATATAGCCAACACAGCAAAGCACGATGACTATTAATTAACTTCAATAATTCAGAGCGTCTCCATTTGCAGCCATTAAGGATTCATTAAGTAGTGATTCACCAAGCACAGTGTTAGTGATCGAGAATAAGGAATCGTCTATAAACAAGAAGTGAGCCAGACACAGCGAGCCATTAGACAGGGGATTGTGTCGGTGACTCTACTGTCGGTGAAATGATGGGTATGAGTGAGGTTATGTTTCAAGAGCATTGCGGCATCAGGATGAGGTCGGTCACACTTTAAACTCCCAGACTCAGAGTGTTCCAGCACGGTGAGGTTCCATCTCACTGATGTGACGGTATATTCGAAACACCCCCACACCCCCCCTCTTCAAACCCAAACTTCCCACA